>NW_027602159.1:0-12500 GCF_053455715.1 Rhinoraja longicauda | reverse complement strand
GGGGACAGTGCTAACATCCATCCATCCATCCATCCATCCACAGAACAGAGGGACAACTGGTATAAACTTGCCTCATTGTCCGGAGTTGCTTCCAAATCAGTAGATACTGGGATCTGAAGGCTACGCTCCAAACCCCCCATTCTGACCACAACTGACAGTGAAAGGCCAGTTTCACTAAAGGAAACCAATGAGAAAGTGTAAAGTGTGATCAAGTGGTTAAGGATGCAAGAAGCAATATCGAAATCAGGTCCGTGCTACATGTTACAAGCGTGTGAAGATCTCAGGATAGTTTATCGAAATCTCACAAATAGGCTGCAGTGAATGGATCTGCAAAACGCACATTTTTATATTTTACAACCAGAATGCAGAAACGTAGCAGGATATCAACGGCACTTTCAGCCAATTAATTCATCCAAATGAAACTGCTTCCTGCAGCTTTGCTAAGATGTTGATGTCTTCAGGTGAAGCTGCTACTGCGGTTGCATTGGGCTTGAGTTAAGGGAGAGAGCTCCAATGACAATGAAAGGCGTGACAACCCAGAGACCCTGAAATATGCATTTTCCATATAACGTCCAATTCGTGGTTTAGTTGTGATTTATTGATTTCTGTCGTTTGAATATAGCACGTCCCTGCTCAACATTTATATTCTCTTCCGCACCATGGAGATAAAGAATGTAGATACAAGGAACAGGAGATGTTGGTTTACATTGAACACACAGCAGGTCACAACAGATTCATGGAATCTACAAACCGAATTAACCATTCCACACTTTATGACTGCAGGTCCGTGACTATTGACATACACAGCGGTGGAACAATTGCTGTCTGTCATCTATATCAACGAATTGATTCAGATGGTGCAAGGAATGATTACTAACTTTACAAATACAATTTAAGGCAGGTGGGATGGTAGATTGCCAAGATACATATTAAGAATGACGTTGGGATTTTAATCAGCTGGGGAAGTGGGCGGTGGAATAGCGTGCGGCATTTAGGTTGGATATCTGTGAAGTTTGGGCACGATGTCTTTCATTTGTTACGGTATTAAGTGCAGATGTTGGGGAGTTATATCACAGTTTTACAAGGCGTTGGTGAGGGAGGCCACGCTTGTTTGCAGTTCCCTTGACGTCCACTTGATCTCGCCATTACTCTACATGATTACAATCGAGCCGCCCAGATAGATAGAGAGAAACTGAGGGAGAGATGGAGTGAGAGTGAGAGGGGAGGGAGGGGTAAGGGGTGAAAGGTTCACAGAGAGAGAGAGAATAGGGAGGATAGGAGAGAGAGACACAGCTCAAAGAGGGGACAGCAGTAAGGATGGAGGGAGAGAGAAAGGGAGGAGGGAAATGTGCTGCAAGAAACACCATTTGCTATTTCTCAGCTCTCTTTCCAATTTGAAAAAGTTCCTGCATTAATTCCTGCTCGCCATTTTCACTGACTGTGATAACACAGGGGAGAGAAAAAAAGGGGAAAGAGAGAGGGGGGAGGAGAGAGAGAGGGGTGATAGAAAGATTGAGAGAGGGTGAGAGAGAGGGGAGAGAGAGAGAAAGGGGAGAAAAAGAGAGAGAAAGGGTGGAGAGGGAGAGTGACAGGGGAGAAAGAGGGGGAGAGGGGGGATCAAATATTAGTTACGTTTAATTTATTATTTTTAATGTTTTCTTATAAAGTGGAGGGGGAGAGAAAGAGGAGAGAGAGGGACAGGGGAGGGAGAGAGAGGGGAGGGAGAGAGGGGGGATAACAAATATTAGCTTAATATATTGTTAATTTTGTTACAAAGTGGATGGGGGGGCAGGGTATCAAATATTAATATCGTTTATTATTACAAATTTATGAAAATTAAGGAGAGAGAGAGAGAGAGAGAGAGAGAGAGAGAGAGAGAGAGAGAGAGAGAGAGAGAGAGAGAGAGAGAGAGAGAGAGAGAGAGAGAGAGGAGAGAGAGAGGAGAGATGGAGAGTGAGAGGGAGAGAGAGAGATGGAGAGTGAGAGATAGAGAGAGAGAGACAGAAAGACCCAGTGGTCCCCAGTGCGGCGGGGGTGGGGGGAGAATGATGGGTAGAAACTGAAATAAACACTTCAATGATCAGGGACTGTCATTAAAAATGGTCAATATATATGACAGGCAATGGTGTTATTTTTCCTGCTTAATCTGCATCTGTGAGCAAGGGGGCGATTGGGTGAATGTGAGGGGCTGGGGGTCCCGGAGCGGGGCCGGCGATGGGATCATCCGCCCGGGACTGACAGCTGGAAGATGCGGCGGTGAATGTGAGGAGCCGGAGCCCGGAGCGGAGAGACTGCGGCCGCCCTCTGGGATGCGCTCAGGGCGCCGGTTTATTAATGAGCCGCAGCGCTGAGGTGAGCGGATATTTCACCGCGCTCTTCACCTGCTCCCTGAATTTGGACTGGGTCGCCGCGTAAATAAATGTGTTGGTGCAGCAGCTGAGATTCCTCAGCAAATACCCGACGTAGCTAAAGATATATTGGGAATCATTCAGATCATTCCCAATCCCTGTGATCTGATAACAGACGAATTCTACAACCAGCGTCAGCCACAGGAGGATGAAGCTGCCGGAGATGGTGAAGAGTAAAACCACAGACCTCCTCCTGCTCTCCATCTCCGGGTCACTGCGCTTCTCCCCCTTGCTCTGACCCCTCAGCCCCTGACGGACCCGACTGGCCACTAAAATGTGCCGGACTGTCAGAGCGTTGAGCAGCAGGATCACAGCGAAAGGGAGGAGCGGAGTTAAAACCGTGTCGATCCAGTCAAATGCCACCCACCCGGGGTCAGTGAAATAACTGTCCACCGTGTAACAGCCCCACGGGACATTGTCGATGGTTGTCCGGGGTTCATTTGTGAAGTAGCGGGGAACGTTTTTCAGACACAGCAGAACGCCGGCTGTTGCGAGAACCGCAGCCGCAGTTTTCCCGGTGCAATATTTAGTTTTCAGCTTCTGGCAACAAATGGCGACA
Source organism: Rhinoraja longicauda (assembly GCF_053455715.1). Taxonomy (NCBI): domain Eukaryota; kingdom Metazoa; phylum Chordata; class Chondrichthyes; order Rajiformes; family Arhynchobatidae; genus Rhinoraja; species Rhinoraja longicauda. Next base: position 9,533 of record NW_027602159.1, on the reverse strand, counting down.
AAGCGATCAAAGGTGAAAGTGACGGTGAACCAGACAGAACAGTCTGTAGCTGCAGTCCTCAGTATAGCGTTAACACTGCACACAGGGGTGATGGACAGGAAACTCCAATAAAAGTAACGGTGTCGGATCCAATACAAAATGACCTCGGTGATCAGGGTGAGTAGATCGGCCGCTGCCATGGCCACCAGGTAGCGAGTGGTACAGGTGGAGAGGCCGCACTTTCCCCGGGACAGGATCAGAATCGCCACTAAATTCACTGCGGAAAGAGAAGGGGACGGACACTGGGCATTACTGAACACGGTCTCCGGGGCTGAACACCGGCTCCACTTTCAGCTGGAGATCAGGAGTGTTGGAGTCGGTGCACGGCTGCAGGTTAACAATGTCAGACCCGGCTCCGACTGTGCCCGACCTGCCTGCTTCAGGGGAGAGGAGATAAGGCGACGGGCGGGGTAAAGGGCGGGGAGGGAACGAGCAGCCGCCCGATACAATAAGCGGAATGGTCCTGTCTACAGTTAACCCCGCTCACAGTCTCTGATGGGGCCGGTTTGACAGACTTAACCGTGACCGGCCGCGTTTAACCAGGGCTCTAGGAACTCAGCATCTGATGGGGATGAGGAGGGTTCCAGAGGGAAGGCAGGGACAACTTAGGATCCGGCAGCAGAGTGGTTCCGTTAATGGATTCATTCCACAGTGAGTTCAGTTCGGTAACAACACACGCCGGTAGATCCGTGGCCACCGGTTCAGGAGATCGATCCAATTATTGACCAACAGGCGGTGGAATCCGACTGTGACAAACTCCACAGTGAGACGTGTCCACGGGAGCGGGTGTTCACTCTGATCAATAACTCAGACACAGTGAACTTCACAATGTAAACCCCTCCCAGTCACACCGTCCCGGAGAGCTGCCTGTCCCGAGCACTGGGACAACTCTGGACAAGGTCCCACTGAAGGCAAGAACAACATTCTAGTGGGTCCCGGCAGTGGGAGAAAAAGAGGGTTAGTTTCGGCTGTGTGAGAATGAGAAAAATCACAGCGTTAATTCAAAAATATTTCATTTAGAGGATTGATATAATTTACACATTCAACGCTCATCAATTGGGAATATTGTAACACGATCAGAATCAGGTCAACACCGGTTAACGGACGGAGTTATAAAACTTGAATTGTTCTGTTCACTTACCAGGGACTCCAACGGCAGCAATGATCACGTACAAGATTTTCTCCACGTCAAAATATTCGTACACCTTTTCCCACATGTTCTCTGCCCAGCGAAGTGTCCCCGTGATCTACCGGTAATCTCTCGGATTGAAATGCCGGGGCAGTACACTCCCGGAGATTTTATACCATTTTCCGTCTCCACCGGGACAACGAAGTTTCAACAGAGTTAAAATATAGAGATTTTGAAATGATTCGCAAACAGATGACATCAGCCAAATGAAATCCCTGCTGAGACAGGTCGTGATTTATTCAGGGAATTGATTGAGAAACTCCAAAGACTGGGAATGGTGGCGATACTGTAGAGATGGTTCCCGGACACCATTGTATCTTTAACTACTTTAATGTACACATATCACTGCCCTAGCTGCACATGGTCTGTCACGATCACTGGAGCCCCTGCTAGGGGTGGGGAAGCTACAATTATACCAACCGGTGAGGGAGTGGTTAACATGGACATCGTCACTATCAATTAAAGGAGTACACACATATCATCTACATCCTTCCTCTACAAAACAAACAGTGAGTGACAGGGCGACCACGTCTCATGCGCTAGGGTAAATGCAGACAGTAAGGCACAGGAATACGGAATCACACGTAATCGCCGTAACGGACAGGCGGCCTGACCAAGCGACCAGACCGGGTCCGAACCTCGCCATCACCTCCTTCCCCGACGGGAACAAGCGGGGACGGTGCCGGGGCACGGGGTGGGCTACGGACGGGAGAACCCCTGGGCGATGAAGGCAGCGGGGGGGGCGGCGAGGAGGAGGAGGAGGGCGAGGAAGCCGGAGAAAACGGGACCGCAGCCGGAAGACGGACAGGAGAAGGACCAGGGGGGGGGGGGGCCCAGAGGAGCGGGCAAGTCACTGGGCCGCGAAAGTGGCAGTGGAGGGGCATACGGAGCCGCCGGGGGAGGGATGGGCTCGTTCACGAGCCGGAGATGCTGGCGGGACCGGCGGTACACCTTGCCGTCATGGTTGACCAGGTACGAACGAGGGGAGCCAGCAGAACCGACGACCACGGCCAGTCTGGAGCGGCCAGAAATGGAACTCATACGGACGACCTGGCCGGGAAGAAGAGGGCGGAGGACACGGCAGGACTCGTCGTGGGAGCGCTTCTGAATACCGTGTCTGCGGGCAATGCGTTTCCGGACTAAGGCAGGTTTAAGGGCAGAGGGAGACAGGGACTGTTGAGACACCGGGACCGTGGGCCGCGTGACACGGGACATGAGACGCTGAGCCGGGGAACCCAGGGCATGATCGCGGGGGATGTTGCGGAGGTTCAGCAGGGCCAGGTAAATGTCGGAGCGGGACAGGCGGCAACGTTCCAACAGTCCTTTAGCGCTGCGGACCGCGCGCTCGGCCAGGCCGTTGCTCTGCGGGTATTCCGGGCTGCTGGTGTAGTGCCGAAAATTCCACCGTTCAGCAAAAGCACGGAACTCGGCGCTGGTGAACTGGCTGCCGTTGTCCGATTGCATGCTGGCTGGGGACCCGAAGGTGGCAAAGTGGCGGCGTAGCTTCTCGATGACCGCGGAGGAAGATAGGGAGTGGAGCTGGTCAACTTCAAACCAGCTGGAGTAAGAGTCAACTAGCACCAGAAAGTGCTTTCCGTGCCATTCGAAGATGTCGGTTGCCAGCGCGGACCAGGGCAGGTTAGGGGCTGGCTGCTGCAGGAGCGGCTGCCGCTGTTGCTGTGGAGCGAGGCTGTTGCAGGTAGGGCACGCGGAGACTCTATCTCGGAAATAGCGAGGCATGTCAGGCCAGAAGAACTGACTCTGAGCGATGAAAAGGGTCGCTTCGGCCCCGGGATGGCCACGATGAGCAGTTTCGAAATATTGTTCTTGTAGTGCTGCGGGCACCACCACCTTGTGCCCCTTCACAATCACACCCTCACGCAGCACCAACTCGTCACGAACCAGGAAGTAAGGCACCGCTGCGGCCGGCAGGGAAGAACGGCGGCCTGGCCAGCCCCGTTTGATGATCGCGGCCAGCTGTTGTAGCGAAGCGTCAGCTGCCGTGTGCTTGGCCAGGGACTTCAACTGACTGGAGGGCACGAAATTGACGTTTAGGACTATCAGATCGGACGCCTCGTATGGATGTCGGGTTGTGGATGGGAGGGGCGCCCGAGACAGCGTATCCGCAACAAACATGTCCTTGCCCTTTCGATAAACCACGGTGAAAGTAAAACGTTGTAGCTGGAGCATCATGCGCTGGAGCCGGGAGGAGGCCACGTGTATCGGCTTATTGAGGATGGTAACCAGAGGCTGGTGGTCCGTTTCAACAGTGAAGCAAGTGCCCAGGATATAGTCCTTGAATTTGGAGCAGGCAAAAACAACTGCCAGCAGCTCCTTCTCAATCTGGGCATAGCGTTGTTCCGCGGTCGTCATCGTGCGGGATGCATAGGACACCGGCAGTTGCACCCCGTCGTGGACCTGCAGGCAGGCGGCCCCTAGGCCAAACTTCGATGCATCACATGTGAGAACGATGGGGCGCTGGAGGTCAAAGTACTTCAACGTAGGCATGCTGATCAGCTTAGATTTGAGGGTGTCGAATGCTTTCTGGTGTTGCGGGAACCAGGCCCAGGCAGCGTCCTTTTTCACCAGGTCCCTCAGAGGGGCGCTCAGTTCACTCAGGTCGGGGATGAACTTTCCCAGGTAGTTGGCCATGCCCAAGAAGCGCTGTAGGCCAGGCACGTCAGCAGGTGCAGGCATCTCGGATATTGCGGCTGTCTTTTGCGGGTCGGGCTTCAGCCCTGATGCTGTGAAGACGTGTCCCACGTAGGTGACCTCAGGGACCCGGAACCGGCATTTCTTCGGGTTGAGCTTCAGGTTGACATCTCGGGCCCGCTGTAGCACCTGGCGAAGGTGGTGGTCGTGCTCAGCGACATTCTTCCCGTAAACCAGAATGTCGTCGACAATGATGGCACACGGGAGCCCAGCAAACAGTTGTTCCATGGTCCTTTGGAACACTTCGCTGGCAGAGTTGATCCCAAACGGCATGCGGAGGAAGCGGTACCTGCCGAAGGGGGTGCTGAAGGTCGTCAGGTGCGAGGATCGCTCGTCCAGAGGTATCTGCCAGAACGAGCTCTTGGCATCGAGAACCGAGAACACAGTGGCAGGGCCGACCTGTGCAGCAACATCCTCCACTGTCCGCATAGGATAATGCGGGCGCTTGATAGCCAAGTTCAAGTCCTTAGGGTTGATGCAGATCCGTAGTTCACTCTTATCCTTCTTCGCAGCGACGACCATAGTGGAGACCCACTGGGTGGGGACCGTTACTGGCTTCAGGATGCCCGTGGCCACCATCTCGAGAAGAGTGGACTCGACCTTGTCTCTCATGGCGAAGGATACCCGATGCGGGGGACGGACAACCGGCGTGATGTCGGGGTTGAGGGCAATCTTGTAGCTGCAGGGCAACTTCCCCAGCTTCGAGTCAAAACGGTCCGGGTACTCGGCCAGCGGGTTTAGGGGTGCCTCCACCATGTGGACATCGCTGTGGAATCTCACCAATCCGAGGTCCTGGCAGGCCTCCACGCCGAGCAGGGGGACACATTTACCGTCTAGCAGAAAGAAAGAAAGGGGCCGAGAGGTCTTCAGCACCTTGCAGTGGAGAGTGGCCTTCCCCACAGGAACAAGTACACCGCCCCCATATGCACGCAAAACAGCACTGTCTGTAGAAACGAGCTCATTATCTCTTATCTTCTTGAATAGGCTTGTTGACATAACATTGGCAGCAGCCCCCGTGTCCACCTTCGCAGAGAAGGCCATGCCATTCACCGTGACTCGGACGGTTGGGTCTGTTATCAGAGCAGGTGCACCTCGCAGGGAAAACACACTCATTTCGCTCTGGGAAGAGCCAGAGTCAGACAGGGGGAGTTCATCATGCTGGAGATGAGAACCAGACACGGTATCATCACGTGTCAAGTAGCGAGAGGGTTTCTGCCGTGGCTGTGCAGGGTTCCCACGGGAACGGCAGGCCGCCGAAAAGTGGTTGGGCTTATTGCAGAGATTGCAGGTTTTCCCCATCGCCGGGCAGACATTAAAACGATGCGAAGTAAAGTTGCAGTTCGGACAGCGTTGGCGCGGCCTAGAGCTCCGCGTCGGGCTTGCCCTCTGTCGCCGAGGAGCAGAGGTGAAGCTAGCTGCGTGGACCACAGGGTCCGGTGGCTGTACAGCAGAGGAGACAGCCTCAGCTAAACGAGAGGCATACAACGCCTCATGGAATGTCAGATCAGGCTTACGTAGCAGCTCTGAGCGCAGCTTACCATCCCGTAGACCAAAGACCAAGATGTCGCGGGTTAGAGTCTCAGGGGTGAGGACGTGCAGGTCGCATCGGCGAGCCATTCGGCGCAGCGCGGCCACGAAATTGTCAACAGATTCCCCAGGGTTTTGGCGTCGGGAGAACAGTTTAAAACGCTCTAAGATGTGGTTCGTGGGGAGGTCACACATAGCCGTAAATTTAGCAAGCAGACATACCGGGTCCTGGACACTCTCGCCTTGTCCATAGATGAATGACTCCGACCGCTCAAGCGCTTCGGGACCAGCCAGGTTCAGTAAAAGGGAGGCTTTGACCGCAGGGGCCACGGCAGGGTGAGCGATTGTGGCATAATGCTCAAAGTCACGTCGGAACACACTCCAGCGATGAGTGATGTCTGCATCAAAGACCAAGATGTCAGGTTTGCGACAGGCAGAGGCCATCACGGCACAGGGAGGGGGAACTGGAACTAAGAAAACAAAACCCGACAAACTGAAGACGCTGGAAGAACCATTTCTGACACCATGTAGAGATGGTTCCCGGACACCATTGTATCTTTAACTACTTTAATGTACACATATCACTGCCCTAGCTGCACATGGTCTGTCACGATCACTGGAGCCCCTGCTAGGGGTGGGGAAGCTACAATTATACCAACCGGTGAGGGAGTGGTTAACATGGACATCGTCACTATCAATTAAAGGAGTACACACATATCATCTACAGATACTGAGGGATGGAAATTGGGAGCGGCATTGTTCCAGCAAAGGGGATATTGTTTCAAACTCCATCAGGTCCAACTCTCCGCCTCATGTTGTTTGTCTGATTTCATTCAATCCGCTTAACTCACTAAGGCAATCCCAAATTCCAGGGACCCTCTCAGGGCTTCTGGTGCCCAGTTTGCAGGTGGACTGGGCGACGTTTGTCCACTGGTTGAGGAACTAGGGCAACAGATCACCTCGGACTAAAATGGCCCCTGTACTCTGTTTCACCACTCAATATGATCGCGGCTTAACTGACTGCAACCTCACCACCACACTCCCGGCGAGGCTGGTAATCATTCACTCCTTGCTTGCCTGCAGTGGGTCTGATTTTGCGCCGGGACAATAACATTCTCTGCCTTCGTCACCTCTGAGCAGGAACGACCGAAAGACTCACGACACTCAGAGAACAGAAATATTGTGGCTTCAGAATTGTCCGAAACCCAAATAAAACAGCGAATGATGCGGCACATCTCCCTCCTCCCTTTCTCTCTCCCTCCTCTCTGTCTCTCTCCCTCCTCCCTTTCTCTCTCCCTCCATCCTTGCTGCTGTCGCTCTCTATGAACTATCACTCTCTCCTACCATCTCTATTCTTACTCTCGACGCCGCCATCTCTCTGACAACCTCTCCTAACCCACCCCCTCCTTCTCACTCCCATTGCATTTATCCCTCCGTTTCTTTCTAACTATCTGACCCTTCCATCGCTCCGTTTTGCCAACCCACGCGATCTGAACTCCGCTCTCTTTTCATGTTCCCACTCTCCCTTTGTTACTTAACTCTCGCTCCATTTCTTCTTTCGTCTTCTCCGCTATCTCTTCCTTTCATCACTGTAATCCCTATCTGTCTCTCTCTTTTCCCCAACACTCCTCCTCCTCGCCATCACCTCTCTCTCCAAGGCCTTTCTTGCGAAGTGCGGTTAAAACGGCGAGCCACCATGGGATGTCTCTCTACCCCGTTCCCTCACACTTCAATAGCCCTTCCAAGTGAGGCTGATGTTCACATGCACCTCATCTAAACCCTTCTATTGCATGCGGTGTTCCAGATATGGTCTCCTTTGCACTAATCCCACCTGCCCACACCGTCCAACATGCCCCATCTACTCTAGTCCCACCTCCCACACTGACCAACATGCCCCATCTACACTAGTCCCACCTGCCCACACCGACCAACATGCCCCATCTACACTAGTCCCACCTGCCCACACTGACCAACATGCCCCATCTACACTAGTCCCACCTGCCCACACCGGCCAACATGCCCCATCTACACTAGTCCCACCTGCCCACACCGTCCAACATGCCCCATCTACACTAGTCCCACCTGCCCACACCGACCAACATGCCCCATCTACACTAGTCCCACCTGCCCACAGCGACCAACATGCCCCATCTACACTAGTCCCACCTGCCCACACCGGCCAACATGCCCCATCTACACTAGTCCCACCCGCCCACACAGACCAACATGCCCCATCTACACTAGTCCCACCTGCCCACACTGACCAACATGCCCCATCTACACTAGTCCCACCTGCCCACACTGACCAACATGCCCCATCTACACTAGTCCCACCCGCCCACACAGACCAACATGTGCTAGGAGGCTGCAGAGTGACTTGGATAGATTAGGCGAGTGGGCAAATGCATGGCAGATGCAATATAATGTGGATAAATGTGATCTTATCCACTTTGGCGGCAAGAACAGGAAAGCAGAGTATTACCTGAATGGTGACCGATTGGGAGAAGGGGAGATGCAACGTGACCTGGGTGTCATGGTGCACCAGTCATTGAAAGCAAGCATGCAGGTGCAGCAGGCAGTGAAGAAAGTGAATGGTATGTTGGCATTCATAGCAAGAGGATTTGAGTATAGGAGCAGGGAGGTTCTGCTGCAGTTGTACAAGGCCTTGGTGAGACCGCACCTGGAGTATTGTGTGCAGTTTTGGTCTCCTAACCTGAGGATAGACTTTCTTGCCTTAGAGGGAGTACAGAGAAGGTTCACCAGATTGATCCCTGGGATGGCAGGACTTTCATATGAGGAAAGACTGGATAGACTGGGCTTATACTCACTGGAATTTAGAAGACTGAGGGGGGATCTTATAGAAACATATAAAATTCTTAAGGGGTTGGAGAGGCTAGATGCGGGAAGATTGTTCCCGATGTTGGGGGAGTCCAGAACCAGGGGTCACAGCTTAAGGATAAGGGGGAAATCTTTTAGGACCGAGATGAGAAAACATTTCTTCACACAGAGAGTGGTGAATCTGTGGAATTCTCTGCCACAGAAGGTAGTTGAGGCCAGCTCATTGGCTATATTTAAGAGGGAGTTAGATGTGGCCCTTTTTGCTAAAGGGATCAGGGGGTATGGAGAGAAGGCAGGTACAGGCTACTGAGCTGGATGATCAGCCATGATCATATTGAATGGCGGTGCAGGCTCGAAGGGCTGAATGGCCTACTCCTGCACCTATTTTCTATGTTTCTAACATGCCCCATCTACACTAGTCCCACCTGCCCACACCGCCCAACATGCCCCATCTACACTAGTCCCACCTGCCCACACCGACCAACATGCCCCATCTACACAAGTCCCACCTTCCCACACCAGCCAACATGCCCCATCTACACTAGTCCCACCTGCCCACACAGACTAACATGCCCCATCTACACTAGTCCCACCTGCCCACACCGACCAACATGCCCCATCTACACTAGTCCCGCCTGCCCACACAGACCAACATGCCCCATCTACACTAGTCCCACCTGCCCACACAGACCAACATGCCCCATCTACACTAGTCCCACCTGCCCACACTGACCAACATGCCTGTTTATAATTTAAAGCTCGTAGCTTATTGATAAATTTATAATTTAAAGCTCGTAGCTTTTTGATAAATTTATAAATTAAAGCTCGTAGCTTTTTGAGTTTGTTTGTGTGTGTGTGAATCTCTCTCTCTCTCTCCTCTCTCTCCCCTTCCCTCTCTCTCTCCCCTTCCTCTCTCTCCACCTCTTGCTATTAAAAGATATTTTATCAATGAAAGCTCGTAGCTTTTTGATAAATTTAAAAATTAAAGCTCGTAGCTTTTTGATAAACTAAAAAAATTAAAGCTCGTAGCTTTTTGATAACTTTATAAATTTAAAGCTCGTGGCTTTTTGATAAATTAAAAAATTAAAGTTCGTAGCTTTTTGATAAATTTATAAATTAAAGCTCGTAGCTTTTTGATAAATTAATTTTATTTGATAAATTCCACTGGAATTCTCTGCCAGTGGAACTCTCTGCCACAGAAGGTAGTTGAGGCCAGTTCATTGGCTAT
>NW_027602158.1:0-46900 GCF_053455715.1 Rhinoraja longicauda | reverse complement strand
GGAACTGGCCCTTAGATCCCCCATATCTGCACTAACAATATCATGACAATTTGAACTAATCCCATCTACTTGCTCATGGACTGGATCCTTCTGTTCCCTGACTGTGTCAGTCATGCGTCAGTCTAAACAGCGTTTCCACCACCTCCTCAGGAACAGACCAAATGCTGCGTAAAAAACTTGTCCAGCATGCCCCCTTTAAACATTCCTCTCTCCAGTAAGAGTCATCCCCACCCTGAGATTAAGACTGACAATATCTATGCCCCTTTTATCCTGTACTCCTATTAGGCCTCCACTCAGCCTTCATCACTCAGAGAAAACAATCCAATCTTTGTCTGCCTTCATTCAGATCATATTTGCAACTGATGTGTATTCTAGTGGAGCTTTTGACAGCTTTCCTCATGATCCACAATTCTGCAAATAGTTTGAATGTTTTTGAACTTACTAACTCGACCACCTACGTTTTTGTCCAAATCATAGACATGATCAGAAGTTGCAGAGGTTCCAGAACTGATCCTCGCAGAAAACGGTAGCGTCATTAACCAAGTCAGTATAACACTGCTCCACCACCATTCCTCTCTCCTGTTTCCCCTCGCCCTAACTCCTTAGTTTTCTTTTTCTCTTTTCTCTCCCTGCAGTCTTCACCATTCTGCAGCATTCCCTCCCCACCCATGTCACTCACCTGCTCCTTGGATGAGACTCGATGATTCCTTGCTTGATATTTCTCGGTCATGATGGATTTCGCCACTTGGGTCAGTTCCAGGGCTGTGAACCATGTCTCCTATTCCTCTCCCTCTGGGCTGACATTGCTCCCTTTCCTCTTCGGCGGGTTCACATTCCATTGAGGTTCTGCTCTCCATCCGACTTTGCTTTTCTGTCGTTATTCCTGTGTTCTGACCATCTTTCTTTGAAGAGGTGCCTGGCCAAATCCTTTTGAGGAACTTGCCAGCTTGAGTTAATTTCCCATCTGAAAAAAAACATTAAGTGTAGGTTGCAGAGCATTTTGAAATCGAGACCCACAGGTTCGGAATAGCTGGTAGCAATTTGAGCTGGCTTTCTAGGGCAAGTGGAAGTGAATGATCGTCTTAGAAACAGAGCAAGAAAACAGGCCCTTTGGCCCAACCTAACCAAAATGCCCCATCTATGCTAGTCCCATCAGTCCAAGGTTTGACCATAATCTCTCAAAACCACTCTGTCCAAATGTCTTTTGAGGAAAAGATTTAATAGGAATCTGAGGGGTGCCTTTTTCACACAGAGGGTGTCGGGTGTCTAGAACAAGCTTCCAGAGGAGGTAGTTGGAGCAGGAACTATCCCAACTTTTAACAAATACTTGGACAGGTTCATGGATAGGACAGGTTTGGAGGGATATGGGCCAAACGCGGGCAGGTGCGACTGGTGCAGCTGCGACATGTTGGCCGGTGTGGGCAAGTTGGGCAGAAGGGCCTGTTTCCACTCTGTATCACTCTATAACTCTCTGACATGTTATTATTCTGCCCGCTTCAATTTACTACCACGGACAGCTTGTTCCATATGCCCACCAATCTGTGAGAAGATGTTAACCCTCAGGTTCCTATTAAATGGTTCCCCTCCCATCAAAGGCGCCCTCCCTTTGGATTCTTCAACTCTGAGGAAAAATACCTGTGCGTACACCCTTTCTATTTCCCCCCATTATTTCATACATCTCTATTAAATCAGCCTTCAATCTCAATATGTCATCATACTTAATTTCACATGTCCCTGGGTACAGCGAAATGCATTGTTTTGCACATAACCCGGTAATATCATACAGTAGAACTCGCCTCGGCTGTACACAAGAGTCACCGCGTTAATCAAACAGATCTAACTGCTGCTCGCAGCGGTGAACCAGGCCGGCCGCTGCACGTGGCCACAGACGCCACCCCACCCCATCCCCCCGCCCCCCTTTGTTCTCGCCGTCCCCGATGGTTCCCCTTTTGTTACCGGCGATCTACCCTTGGTCCCCTGTTTCTGGTGGACCTCTGCCCGGTCCCACATTTGTTCTGGGCTACCTCATCACCTTCCCCCTACCCCGCCGAGTCCCTCCTCTCCTGTCGTCCTGCAATCTGGAATGGGCAAACATTCACTCCTGAACTTTTCAACTGAGCTGGGAGGACAACAAGTTTTGGACAGACCCAAGAGCACCACACTCGAGATGAACAAATAATAATGGTTCCTGCACACCAAAGAATAAAGTTCTAGCCTGCCCAACCTCTTTCTATAGCTCATGTCCTGGGGTACTAGGTACATCCTCGTATATATTATTTGCACAACCTTCCATCTTAATGCTATCTTTTCTGAAATATGGTGACTATACTGAACAGAATACAAGTGCGCCCCATGTCTTGTACAACTGTAACATATGTTCCAGCTTCTATATTGAAGCAGGGACTATCCCAACTTTCAAGAAAGACTTAGACAGGTACATGGATAGGACAGGTTTGGAGGGATATGGCCAAACACGGGCAGGTGGGATTGGTGCAGCTGGGACATGTTAGCAGGCGTAGGCAAGTTGGGCAGAGGGGCATGCTTCCACTCTGTGTCACTCTATAACTCTCTGACATGTTAATATTCGGCCCGCTTCAATTTACTACCTCGGACAGCTTGTTCCATATGCCCACCAATCTGTGAGAAGATGTTAACCCTCAGGCACCTATTAAATGGTTGTCCTCTCATCTGAAGCGCCGGCCGTTTGGATTCTTCAACTCTGAGGAAACATACCTGTGCGTACACCCTTTCTATTTCCCCCCATTATTTCATACATCTCTATTAAATCAGCCTTCAATCTCAATATGTCATCATACTTAATTTCACATGTTCCTGGGTACAGCGAAATGCATTGTTTTGCACATACCCCGGTAATATCATACAGTAGAACTTGCCTCGGCTGTACACAAGAGTCACCGCGTTAATCAAACAGATCTAACTGCTGCTCGCAGCGGCGAACCAGGTCGGCCGCTGCACGTGGCCACAGACGCCACCCCACCCCATCCCCCCCGCCCCCCTTTGTTCTCGCCGTCCCCGATGGTTCCCCTTTTGTTACCGGCGATCTACCCTTGGTCCCCCTGTTTCTGGTGGACCTCTGCCCGGTCCCACATTTCTTCTGGGCTACCTCATCACCTTCCCCCCACCCCGCCTAGTCCCTCCTCTCCTGTCGTCCTGCAATCTGGAATGGGCCAACATTCCCTCCTGAAATTTATAACTGAGCTTGGAGGACAACGTGTTTTTTTGAACAGACCCAAGAGCACCACACTCAAGATGAACAAATAATAATGGCTCCTGCACACCAAAGAATAAAGTTCTAGCCTGCCCAACCTCTTTCTATAGCTCATGTCCTCGGGTACTAGGTACATCCTCGTAAATCTTATTTGCTCATCCTTCCATCTTAATGCTATCTTTTCTGAAATAGGGTGACTAAACTGAACAGAGTACAAGTGCGGCCCATGTCTTGTCCAACTGTAACATATGTTCCAGCTTCTATATTGAATTTCCCGAATCATTCAGCCCAGCGTGCTAAAGGCCACCTTCTCCACTATTTACCCGTGATGCCATCTTTTGGGGACTTGTTTGTACTCCTGGATTCTCTCCAGGGGGCTCCCTTTCAAAGTGAATGTCATATTCTGGTTCGACTTCACAAACTTACATGTCCAAAAATGCTAATCATACCTTGACATCCCCATTGAATTAATTTCTTCAGACGAGACAGTACTGGGCCCATCAGGGATCCCAAGTAGCACACCATTCATAGAATTCCAGTCCGAAAAGCAATCTTCCACCATCATTCTGTTTCCAACCATCAAGCCAATTCTGTATCCAGTTAGGCATCTCCCCGAGGGCACCATACGATCTAACCTACCACAGGGAATCTTATATGCTGAAATCTGTATAGACTATGTCTCTGGCTCTGCCCTCATTAACCTTCTCAGGTACATCTTCAAAAGAGCCATTCAAATTCGTGAAACCTCCAAAGCCAAAACAATGGTGACTATCCCCAATATCTGTATTTTCAAATACACATACATCTTACCACTTTATATCCTCTCCCATAACTGTCTCACCACAAACAATAGGCTTATTAATCTATAGTTTATTCTTCTCGTGGTTCCCTGTCTTAAGCTATCAGGTTTTTCTTTGCAACATTTCTCAAACAGAAGCACAGCATTATCTACCCTCAAATGTTCAGCACTTCACCGACGGTTAACGATGATTCACATATCTCAGGCAGGGCTCCTGCAATTTACTCTCGAACTTTCAATAACGGCCTTAGAGACCTCTAATCGCAGACCCCAGAGATTTACGTATCTTCATATGGTTAAGAACATCCAGCACCACCTCGACTGTAATGCAACTGCACTCAAGACCCAGTTTTTCTCTATGCTAAATACGGAGGAGAAATTATAATTGAAGACCTTGTCCATCTCCTGCAGCTCTACACATAGATGGCCACTGAGGGTATCCTTTCACTCTCCAGTTAACCCTTTACTTAAGAAGAGCCTCGAATTCTCATATCAAGCTGGGTTCCTCACTAAGAACATGCATATCTTTAAATCTCGCTATCACAATTTAAAAACTTTCCCTTTCACACGACCCTTTGCCCACAGACGACCTACTCCAATGACTGTTCCTATTTCAAACTGTCAAAGGTGGACTTCCTCCATCCAATTTAGAATTGTACTTTTAAGGCCAGAACTGTTCTTTTACAGAGGTTTCAAAGCTAATTGAATTGTAGTCATTGGTCACAAAGTGGTCATCAACCGACATCTCAGTTCGAACTATCTGAATACTACTTTGGGATATGTCCGCCAGTTTAAACCCTCCTTTGCAGCACTTTCAAAACTGCCCACGCAATGTTAGTCTCCTTTCAGTTCAGGTCACCACTATCCTTGAAAAATCCAAATTATGCAAATACCTGAATCTTCGATCTTTGCACCAACTCCTCAGTCGTGCATTCATTTTAACGGTACGTGCATAAACGTCACACGTACCGAAGTACTGTGAAAGGCTTGGATTTGCATTCAATCCAAACAGATCAGATAGACCACACATAGATACAATTAGTTAAAACTGAAGAGCAGATGGAGCAAAGATGGAGATACAGAGTGCGGAATGTAGTTCGCAGCATTGTAGCGCATCAGTTCATTAGAGAAAGGGCAATGTCATTGATGGGGTAGACGTAAACAAGTAAAATGTAAATTGGGAGAACGGGAATACATCCCTAGCTTATGAGAGGTTGGTTCTCGAATTCGATAAGATCATGGAAGAAGCTGGCCTTGAATCAGATGCTATGTGGCCCATTTTGCTAAAGGGATCAGGGGGTGTGGAGAGAAGGCAGGTACAGGCTACTGAGCTGAATGATCAGCCATGATCATATTGAATGGCGGTGCAGGCTCGAAGGGCCGAATGGCCTCCTCCTGCACCTATTTTCTATGTTTCTATGTTTCTATGTTATCTACAGATATCCAATATAAAATATGGATGCTTGTTACTTTGAGATAATCTGATAATTTTGTTCCAAGTTTTACCGATTTTGGCCTTTCAGTTATCTACCAAAATTGTGATCACTTGACTCTACCGCCGGAACTGGATTTGAACCAGTATTTATGGATGATTACTCAACATGTTTTGCGGAGAAATGAGATTTCAAATTTAATCCTGATAAGGGCAAATTTACGCATGTTGGAGGGACATATAAAACCAGGATATTTACCATGAATGACAAGAGCCAAGAGACTACTGAGAAACACGCATACAAATCCTTAGATCCCTAAAGTCAGCAGCACACACAAAGACAACACTTAGCATTCTTGTCATTAGCTGCAGCACAGAGTGAAAGTGCAGGGAGGCACGTTTAAAGTTACAAATTTACAGGGAATTGATTAAGTATTAAGTTGAAGGAGGATTGCGATTCTGATCTCCATACCGTGGGAAGGACGCGGAGGAGATTCTTCAGGATATTGCTCGGAAATGAATATTTCAATTATTAACAGAGACTGGAGTTGTTGATTTCGTGTTCATTTAAGTAGGGGCGGACATGCAGCGATCAGATAAGTTCAGATCAGAAAAGCAATGAGAAAAGTCGATGGCAAAAAATACTTTACTCCATAACCTTGGGAGAGGGGGGACGCATGGATTTGGTCAGCACTGTGAGGTTTACAGGATGATCTCTCGAGAATAACCTTTCACCAGCGGATGGCCACAGTATGGAACATCCTGCCTGAGATGGTGTTGGAGGCAGTACACTCGCATTATTTTGGCAGCACCTGGATAAGCATTCAAATTGTAAATGGGTAGCAGGCAACAAACCTAGGAATGCTGGGAAATGGGATACGTTCAGTTTATTGTTGTCACGTGTACAGTGAAAAGTGCTTTTGTCGAATATTAACCAGACAGAGAAAATACTATAAATTACAATCAAGTCAGCACAGGCACAAATCAGGATAATGGGAGTGGCATTCAGTGTAAGATAAATTCCAGCAAAGTGTGCTTAACGATAGTCAGAGGGTCTTCAATTGGGCGGATGAACCACTCGCTAACTGGTGAGAGGATGGTTCAGTTGCCTGATCCATCTAGCACTCTCTTTAAAGCATCCAGAGATTTGGCCTCCACTACCTTCCGAGGCAGAGAATTCCATAGATTTTCAAATCTCTGACTGAAAAGGGTTTTCCTTATCTCTGTTCTAAATGGCCTACTCCTTATTCTTAAACTGTGGCCCTTGTTTCTGGACTCCCCCAACATTGGGTACATGTTTTCTGCCTCTAATGCCTCTGCAATCCGTTAATAATATTATATGTTTCAATTAGATCCCGTCTCATCCTTTTAAATTCCAGCGTATACGAACCCGCTCCATTCCTTCAACATACTACAGTCCCGCCATTTCGACAATTAACCTAGTGAACCTACGCTGCACGCCCTCAACATCAAGAAGTATAAGAAAATAACTGCAGATGCTTGTACAAATCGATTTATTTGTACGCCCTCAACATCAAGAATATCCTTCATCACATTTGGAGACCAAAACTGCAAAGAGTACTCCAGGTGCGGTCCCACTAGCGCCCTGTACAACTGCAGAAGGATCTCTTTGCCCGTATACTCAACTCCTCGCGTCGTAAAGGCCAACATGCGATTAGCTGTCTTCACTGCCTGCTGTACCCGCATGCTAACTTTAAGTGACTGAACAACAAGAACACCCGGATCTCTTTGTAATTCCCCATTTCCTAACTTGACACTCCTCAGATATTAATCTGTCTTCCTGTTCTTTACACCAAAGTTATCCTCACCTCACATTTATCCACATTAAACTGCATTTGCCATGAATCTGCCCACTCACAAAACCTGTCTAAGTCACCCTGCATCCTGATAGTATCCTCCTCAGAGTTCACACTGCCACCCAGCTATGCGTCATCCGCTAATTTGCTAATGTTATTTTTAATCCCTTCATCTAAGTTATTGATGTATATTGTAAATAGCTGCAGTCCCAGCACCAAACTTTGCGGTACTCCACTAGTCACTGCCTGGCATTCTGAATGGGACCCATTTATCCCCACTCTTTGCTTTCTGCCTGTCAACCAATTTTCTATCCATGTCAGTACTCTACCTCTAATACCATGTGCTCTAATCTTGCCCACCAATCTTCTATGTAGGACCTTATCAAAGGCTTCCTGAAATTTCAGGTAAACTACACCCACTGGCTCTCCCTTGTCCATTTTCCCAGTTACATCTTCAAAAAATTCCAGAAGATCAGTGAAGCATGATTTCCCCATTGTAAATCCATGCTGACTCCTAACGATCCTGTTACCGCCATCCAAATGTTCCGCAATTTCTTACTTTATAATTGACTCCAGCATCTTCCCCACCACTGATGTCAGGCTAACTGGTCTATAATTTCCCGGATTCTCTCTCCCTCCTTTCGTCAAAAGTGGGATAACGTTAGCTACTCTCCAATCCACAGGAACTGATCCTGAATCTATAGAACATTGGAACATGTTCACCAATGCGTCCACTTCCTTCTAGAGCCAATTCCTTAAGTATCCCGGGATGTACACCGCCAGGCCCTGGGGATTTATCAGCCTTCAGTCCCACCAGTCTACCCAACACGATTTCCTGCCTAATGTGAATTTCTTTCAGTTCCTCCGACACCATAGCATTTCTGTCCACTAGTACATCTGGGAGATTGTTGGTGTCTTCCTTAGTGAAGACAGATCGAAAGAACATGTTCAACTCGTCTGCAATTTCCTTGTTCCCCATAATAAATTCACATGATTCTGTCTACAAGGGACACTCATTTGTCTTAAATATATTTTTCTTCTTCACGTACCTAAATAAGCTTTTACTATCCTCCTTTATATTCTTGGCTAGCTTACCTTCGTACCTCATCTATTCTCCCCGTATTGCCTTTTTAGTTATCTTTTGTTGCTCTCTAGAAGAGTTCCAATCCTCTGGCTTCCCGCTCATCTTTGCTATGTTACACTTCTTCATTTTTATAGTGTCCTTGACTTACCTTGTCAGCCACCGTTGCCACTTACTCCCCTTAGAATCTTTCTTCCTCTTTGGAATGAACTGATCCTGCACCTTCTGTATTATTCCCAGAAATACATGCCATTGTTGTTCCACCGTCTTCCCCGCTAGGGTACCTTTCCAGTCAACTCTGGCCAGCTCCTCTCTCATGCCTCCATAGTCCCCCTTGCTCAACTGCTAACCGTTATACTGGCATTTCCGATTTCCCCTTCTCCCTCTCAAATTGTATATTATAACTGAACATATTATGATCACTTCCTCCTAATGGCTCTTTTACGTTGAGTTCCCTTATCAAATCCGGTTCATTACACAAAAGTAAATCCAGAATTGCCTTCTCCCTGGTAGGCTCCAGTACAAACTGCTCTAAGTATCCATCTCGGAGGCACTCCACAAACTTCCTTTTAGCGGGCCATTGCCAAGCTGATTTTCCCAGTCTACCTACATGTTGATATCTCCCATAACCACCGGAGCATTACATAGAAACATAGAAACATAGAAAATAGGTGCAGGAGTAGGCCATTCGGCCCTTCGAGCCTGCACCGCCATTCAATATGATCATGGCTGATCATCCAGCTCAGTAGCCTCTACCTGCCTTCTCCCCATACCCCCTAACCCCTTTAGCAAAAAGGGCCACATCTAACTCCCTCTTAAATATAGCCAATGAACTGGCCTCAACTACCTTCTGTGGCAGAGAATTCCACAGACTCACCACTCTCTGTCTGAAGAAATGTTTCTCATCTCGGTCCTAAAAGACTTCCCCCTTATCCTTAAGCTGTGACCCCTGGTTCTGGACTCCCCCAACATCGGGAACAATCTTCCCGCATATATCCTCTCCAACCCCTTAAGAATTTTATATGTTTCTATAAGATCCCCCCTCAATCTTCTAAATTCCAGCGAGTACAAGCCCAGTCTATCCAGTCTTTCCTCATATGAAAGTCCCGCCATCCCAGGGATCAATCTGGTGAACCTTCTCTGTATTCCCTCTAAGGCAAGAACGTCTTTCCTCAGGTTAGGAGACCAAAACTGCATACAATACTCCAGGTGCGGTCTCACGAAGGCCCTGTACAACTGCAGCAGAACCTCCCTGCTCCTAAACTCAAATACTCTTGCTATGAATGCCAACATACCATTCGATTTCTTCACTGCCTGCTGCACCTGCACGCTTGCTTTCAATGACTGGTGCACCATGACACCCAGGTCACGTTGCATCTCCCCTTCTCCCAATCGGTCACCATTCAGGTAATACTCTGCTTTCCTGTTCTTGCCGCCAAAGTGGATAACCTCACATTTATCCACATTATATTGCATCTGCCATGCATTTGCCATGGCAATTTTAACTCTTGATTCAACCTGAGCCTCAATTTCTCTCATCATCCTGGGTTCCTTACTTGTACTTCACTAACAACATGCATATATTTAAATCTCACTATCACAATTTAAAAACTTACCCTTTCAGATGTCTTTGCCCACATACGACTTACTCCAATCACTGTTCCTATCTCTTACCGTCAAAGGTGGACTTCCACCACACAATTTAAAATTTTATATTGAAGGCCAGAACTGTTCATTTACAAAGGGTTTCAAAGCTCATTGAATTGTAGTCATTGATCACAAAGTGCTCGTCCACTGACATCTCAGTGTGAACCGTTTGAATACTAATTTGCATTCTGTCACCTAGCAAAATCAGTTTAACATTTTTTTTACAGCACTTTGAAAACAGCCCCACAGGCTGTCAGTCTCATTCCAGTTCAGGTTCCTCGTCTACAGGTCAGCACTATCCATGACGAGATCCATATTGTCCAAATATCTGAATCTCCGACCCTTGCATCATCTCCACGTTCCTTGTTGCTGATGTCACTGGTGCCCCAGCCGCATTTCAAACTTCAGCCATGGTGTGG
The DNA here is from genome assembly GCF_053455715.1 of Rhinoraja longicauda. Taxonomy (NCBI): domain Eukaryota; kingdom Metazoa; phylum Chordata; class Chondrichthyes; order Rajiformes; family Arhynchobatidae; genus Rhinoraja; species Rhinoraja longicauda. The sequence continues at coordinate 36,476 of NW_027602158.1, read as the reverse complement.
ATAGGTGATCACAAATTATCGTCCGCTTCCATAGACAATAAGCAATAGGCAATAGACAATAGGTGCAGGAGTAAGCCATTCGGCCCTTCGAGCCAGCATCACCATTCAATGTGATCATGGCTGATCATTCTCAATCAGTACCCCGTTCGTGCCTTCTCTCCATACCCCTGACTCCATTATCATTAAGAGGTCTATCTAGCTGTTTCTTGAACGCATTCAGAGAATTGGCCTCCACTGCCTTCTAAGGCAGAGAATTCCGCAGGTTTACAACTCTCCGACAGCAAAACGTTTTTCCTCATCTCCGTTCTAAATGGCCTACCCCGTATTCTTAAACTGTGGCCCCTGGTTCTGGACTCCCCCAACATTGGGAACATGTTTCCTGCCTCTAACGTGTCCAACCGCTTAATAATTTTATATGTTTCGATAAGATCCTCTCTCATCCTTCTAAATTCCAGTGTATACAAGCCTAGTCGCTCCAGTCATTCAACACATGACAGTCCCGCCATTCCGGGATTTAACCTAGTAAACGTACGCTGCATGCCCTCAATAGCAAGAATATCCTTCCTCAAATTTGGACACCAAAACTGCACACATTACTCCAGGTGCGCTCTCAGTACGGCCACGTACAACTGCAGAAAGACCTCTTTGCTCCTATACTCAACTACTCTTGTTATGAAGGTAGGCTTTCCATTGGCTTTCTACACTGCCTGCTGTACCTGCATGCTCCTTTTCAGTGCCTGATGCACTAGGCCACCCAGATCTCGTTGAACGTCCAATTTTCCTAACTTGACATCGTTCAGATAATAATCTGCCTTCCTATTCTTATCACCAACGTGGATCACCTCACACTTACCCACATTACACTGCATCTGCCATGCATCCGCCCACTCACAAAACCTGTCCAAGTCACCCTGCAACCTCAGAGCACCTACTTCACAGTTCACACTACCACCCAGGTTTGTATCGTCTGCAAATTTGCTAATGGTACTTTCAATCCTTTCTTCCTAATCATTAATGCATGTTGTAAATAGCTGCGGTCCCAGCACCGAGCCATGTGGTACCCCACTAGTCACTGCCTGCCATTCTCAAAGGGACTCATTTACCCGCACTCGTTATTTCCTGTCTGCCAACCAATTTTCTATCCAGGTCAATACCATACCCCAAATACCATGTGCTCTAATTTTGCCCACTAATCTTCTATGTGGGACCTTGTCGAAGGCTTTCTGAAAGTCGAGGTACACCACATCCACCGGCTCTCCCCTGTCATTTTTCCTACTAACATCCTCTAAAAATTCCAGAAGATTTGTCAAGCATGATTTCCCCTTCGTAAATCCATGCTGACTCGGAATGATCCTATTACTGCTATCCAAATGCTCCCCAATTTCGTCTTTTATAATTGACTCCAGCATCTTCCCCACCACTGATGTCAGACTAACTGGTCTATAATTTCCCGTTTTCTCTCTCCCTCCTTTCTTAAAAAGAGGGACAACATTAGCTACCCTCCAATCCAAATGAACTGATCCTGAATCTATAGAACATTGGAAAATGATCACCAATGCGTCCACAATTTCTAGCGCCAACTCCTTAAGTACTCTGGGATGCAGACCATCAGGCCCTCGGGATTTATCGGCCTTCAGTCCCATCAGTCTACCCAACACAATTTCCTGCCTAATGTGAATCTCCTTCATTTCCTCCGTCACCCTAGGATCTCTGGCTACTCGAACATCTGGGAGATTGTTTTTATTTTCCTTAGTGAAGACAGATCCAAAGTACCGATTCAACTCGTCTGCCATTTCCTTGTTCCCTATAATAAATTCCCCTGCTTCTGTCTTCTTCAAGGGACCCACATTTGCCCTGAATATTAGTTTTTTCTTCACATACCTAAAAAAGCTTTTACTATCCTCCTTTATATTATTGGCTAGTTTACCCTCGTACTTCATTTTTTCTCCCCGTATTGCCTTTTTAGTTATCTTCTGTTGCTCTTTAAAATAGTCCCAATCCTCTGCCTTCCCACTCTTCTTTGTAATGTTATATTTTTTCCCTTTTATTTTTAAGCTGTACTTGACTTCCCTTGTCAGCCACGGGTGAACCTTTCCCCATCTTTGGGACAAATTGATCTTGCAACTTCTGCATTATTCGCAGGATACCTGTCATTGCTGTTCCACGTCTTCCCTGCTAGGGCCTCCTTCCAGTCAAATCTGGCCAGCTCCTGCCTCTAGCCTCTGTAATCCCATTTGCTATACTGTAATACTGACACTTCCGATTTTTCCTTCTGCCTCTCAGTTTGTAGAGTAAATGTTATCATATTGTGATCACTTCCTCCTAATGGCTCTTTTACCTCGAGTCCCCTTATCAGATCAGGTTCATTACACAACACTAAATCCAGAAATTCCTTCTCCCTGGTATGCTCCAGTACAAGGTGTTATAAGAATCCATCTCGGAGGCACTCCGCAAACTACTGGGGTCTATTACTAACCTGATTTCCCCAGTCTACCTGCATGTTGAATTCTCCCATAACCACCGTAGCATTCAATTTGTGACACGCCAATTTTAGCCCTTGATTCAACTTGCACCCTAGGTCGAGGCTATTGTTTGGGAGCCTGTAGATAACTCCCATTAGGATCGTTTTACCCTTACAATTACTCATTTCTATCCATACTGATTCTCCATCTCCTGATTCTATGTCACCCCTTGCAAGGGGGTGAATATCATTCCTTACCAACAGAGCGACCCCACCCCCTCTGCCCACATGCCTGTCTTTTCTATACGTTTAATACCCCTGAATATTCAGTTCCCAGCCCTGGTCCTCTTGTAGCCATGTCTCTTTAATTTCCACAACATCATACTTGCCAAAGTATAACTGAGACTTAAGCTCATCCACTTTATTGTTTATACTTCACGCATTTAAATACAAACACTTTAACTTCGGTATTCACCTCCCCTCTCACATCGGTCACATTTGGTCTCTTATCCCATCTAGAATTTTCCTTCCCATTTATTCGAGTGCCCTTTGCAACTTCAAACAAACTGAATGGTAACAGGAGGATCAGACGATGATTAGGTGCGAGGGAAAAGGTTACCTTGTGACTGTGAACCAACATCGATCACTATCAACAGTACGGTTTTGGTATTGGAGGCTGGATGATTGGGGGAAATGTCAGCATTGAACCAGAAACTGAACTGAATCAGCCACCTCCATGCTGTGGCATCGTGTTGCAACAGCATTGGAATCCTGCACGAAGAGACTCGCCTCCTCACATCCCGATCTTCCCCCAAGACCTACAAGGCACGTGTGCAGGGATGATGCAATTACAGCACCATGCACGACAACACCTCCGGCTTACCTGGCAGGCCAACATTCATCGGAATAAATGGACCAATAAATAGACTGATATTCCGAGGGCCAGTGCTAGGTCTCCACTATTTACACCCTATTTTACTGACTTGGATAAACTGACCAAGAGTAATGCCGCCAAATTTGTTGATGATACGTAGGCTATAGAATAGTACCGCACAGGAGCTGCGAGGCATGATTGCACCGATGCTAATTAGAACTAATTCCGTCTGCTTGCATAAGGAACTGATGCCCCTAATCACTATTTGTTAATGTGGCTGTCTAAACAGTATTTGCACCACCTCATTTATCAACATGTTCAAACAACCTACTACTGTCGGCATAAATGAAACAATTGTCCAGTACATCCCTTTTAAACTTTTCGCTTCTCACCTTAAGCCCATGCCCTGGAAAAATAGCGCTCCCCACCGTCGGAATAAAACTAATTATTGATCTGAAGATAGACACAAAAAGCTGGAGTATGTTACGGGTCACACAGCATCTCTGGAGGAAAGGAACAAGTTACGTTTCGGCTCGAAACACTTCGTCAGACTGAGATTATGAGGAAAGGTAAACATAAGATATAGACGGTGAGAGAGAGAGATATAGAACAAATCAATGAAAAATATGCAACAATGCAACGATGATAAAGGAATCGTGCCATTGTTAGTGGTGAACTCGGTGAAAACATATTTGACCTCCCAAGACGCAAAAACTCACACCTCATATACAACTGTATTTGCCCAAACTCAGATCATATTGCATCTGATCAATAATCTGCTGCATCTCTGCGGCTTCCTCACAGTGCAAAATTCTGCAAATATTTGTATCGAGTTTGTTTGTTCTCGTAGTGAGAGCAGAGACCAAAGAGGCGAGGGGAGGATGAAGTGGGACCATTACGTGTACTTTTGCAACTTTGTCGGCACCTTTTACGTGTCGACTCTTGCAAATGTACACTGTAAGCAACACAACGAACGTCACTGTACTAAGTACACATGAAAATAAAGTATCAATCAGTCAATCAGATAGCAGGGGGCACAACACGGACACCGTGCCGCACCATTCACAGGCCTCCAGTCCGGAAAACAATCTTCTACCATCGCTCTGCTTCCAGCCATCACGCCAATTCCGCATGCAGTTAGCTATCTCATCGAGGACCCCATAGGAGGATCTAACCTACCACAACGAAACTTATCAAAGGTCTGACTGAACTCTATATGGACTATGTCTCTAACCCTGTCTTTATTAACCTTCTTAGTTACTTCTAAGTTACTTCTTAAGAACACCAATCACATTTGTGAAAGACGATCTCCGGAGTCAAAACCATGCCGACTGCCCCGAAACAAACTCTGTCTTTTCAAATACCTAGATATTATGGCTTTATAGCCCTTTCAGTAACTTTTTTTACCACAGACGTTAGGTTTGCAGGTATATAGTTATCAAGCTTTCCTTAGCATCACTTTTGCAACAGACGCAAAGCATAATCTACCCTCAAATGACCAGCACTTCGCACACGTCCAACGATGATTTATATTTTTCAGCCACGGCTCCTGCACTGTCTACTCTACCTGTTCGCAGTGGCTATGGATACACATGTTGAGGCCTCACAGATAAATACAGAGGCGAAATTTGAATTGAAGACCCAGCCAATCTCCTGCAGCTCTTCACATTGTTTGACAACTGTGGGTATCCGTTCACTCTCCAGTTACCATTTCCCCCTAATATATGTAAATCTCTTTGGCTTCTCCCTAATCGCCCGACACGTCATGTGCACCATTGTTGCCCTCCTGATTTTGTTCTTAGGTTCTTCTAGTGAATTGGCCTCCCCTGCCTTCGGTGGTAGAGAATTCCACCAATTCACAACTCTCTGGGTGAAAAAGGTTTTTTTTCTCACCTCACGTTTAAATGGACTACCCTTTATTTTTACACTATGGCCCCTGGATCTGGACTCCCCCAACACTGGGAACATTTTTCCTGCATCCAACTTGCCCAGTCCTTTCATAATTGTATACGTCTCTATAAGATCTCATCCTTCTAAACTCCAATGAAATCAAGCCCAGTCTTTCCAATCTTTTCTCATATGACAGTTCCACCATCCCGGAGATTACCCTCGTGAAATTACGCCGCAATGCCTCGATAGCAAGGATGTCCTTCCTCAAACTCGGAGACCAAAACTGCACACAATACTCCAGATGCGGTCTCATCAGGGCCATATACAAATGCAGAGCGAGCTCTTTACTCCTATACTTTACTCAAATCCTCTCGTTATGAAGGCCAAAATGCCCTTAGCTTCCTTCACTGCCTGCTGTACCTGCATGTTTACTTTCAGTGACTGGTGTACAAGGACATCCAGGTTTCGATACACTTCCCCTTTACCTAGTGTGACACCGTTGAGTTAATAATTTGCCTCCTTGTTTTTGCCGCCAAAGTCATAATCTCATATTTATCTACATTATACTGCATTTACCATGCATCTGCCCACTCACCATCAGCGGAGCCGGCCGTCCTCGGAGGCTGCGGGAGCGGCTGCGACTCGCCTTGGGCTCGGGCCGCGTGGATGCCGACATCGGGAACTCCGGCAGCGGCAGCGGCAGCGTCTTCGCCCGCCCCGGATCGCGGGGCCTGGGTCGGCCCGCCGCGGACATTTCACCGTCCGGCGCGGCCTGAAATAGGCGGCGGGATTTTTCTCTGCTCGGCGGGATTTTTCTCTGCTCGGCGGGGGCTTCGGTGTCGGGAGCCACGACCGCGCCGACGTGCAGCAACAGCGGCAGCGACACCGTGTTCGACCGCACCGGATCGCGGGACTTGGGTCGGCCCGCTGCGTACCCTTCACCGTCCGACGCGGCCTGGAATGTGGCAACGACACCAGCCTGGCCGCGGGAGAAGACGGCAGGGGAAGGGGAAAGACATTCTGGCCTTCCATCACAGTGAGGAGGGGACTGGAGGAGACTCACTGTGATGAATGTTTTTTTTTGTGTGTTGGTTGGGGTTGTGTAATTTGCTTGTTTTGTTGCTTTTATTATTGGACTGTGGGTGACTAAATTTCGTCCAAAAAAAATGTTTTTTGGATGACAAATAAAGATATCTTGAATTTTGAATCTTGATGTCCAAGTCACACTGCAACCTCCTAACATCCTCTTCGTAGTTCACACAGCCATCTAGCTTTGTGTCATCTGCAAACGTGCGAGTGTTACTTCTAATTCCATCATCCAAATCATTAATATATATTCTAGACACGATTTCAAAGCTAATGGAACTGTGGTCACTGGCCACAAAGTGCTCGCTGACTCACATCTCAGTCAGAACTATCTGACTACTACTTTGCATTCTGTCCCTCAGCCGCTCTGGCACAAACCCTCTTTGGCAGCACTTGCAAACATGCCACCAGGATGCTAGTCCCCTTCCAGTTCAGGTGTAACTAGTTCCACCTCAAGTCATCTGTGCCGCAGTGGAGAACCGAATGGTCCAAATATCTGAATCTCCGTCCTCTGTAACTAATCCTCAGCCACGCATTCATTTTAGGTGTCGCTTTAATGGTTTCATATTTACAAATAGACAATAGACAATCGGTACAGGAGGAGGCCATTCCGCCCTTCGAGCCGAAACAGCCATTCACTGTGATCATGGCTGATCATCCACAATTAGTACCCCGTTTATGCCTTCTCCCCATATCCTTTGACTCCGCTATCTTTAAAAGCTATATCTAACTCTCTCTTGCAAGCATCCAGAGAATCGGCCTCCGCTGCCTTCTGAGGCAGAGAATTCCACAGATTCACAACTCTCTAGGTGAAAAAGTTTTGCCTCTTCTCCGTTCTATATGGCCCACCACTTATTCTTAAACTGTGGCCCTGGATTCAGGACTCCCCCAACATCAAGAACATGTCCCTGTCTCCAGCGTGCCCAATTCCTTAATAATCTTATATGCTTCAATAAGATCCCCTCTCATCCTTCCAAATTCCAGTGTATGCAAGCCCAGTTGCTCCATTATTTCAACATATGACATTCCCGCCATCCCAGAAATTAACCTTGTGAACATACGCTGCACTCCCTCAATAGCAAGGATGTCATTCCTCCAATTAGGAGACTAAAACTGCACACAATATCCCAGACGTGGTCTCACCAGGATCCTATACGACTGCAGAAGGCCCAATGTATATTGTAGACAGCTGCGGGCCGAGCACCGAGCCTTGCAGTACCCCACTAGTCACTGCCTGCCATTCTGAAAGGGATCCGTTTATCCCTACTCTTCGTTTCCTGTCTGCCAACCAATTTTCTATCCATGTCATTGCCCTACCAGGTGCTCTAATTTTGCCCACTAATGTCCTATGTGGGACCTTATCAAAGGCTTTCAGAAAATCAAGTGACACCACATCCACTTACACTTCCTTATCCATTTCCCAGTTACATCCTAAAAAAATTATAAGAGATTAGTGGAGCATAAATTCCCCTTCGTAAATCCATGCTGTCTGGGACCGATCCTGTTACTGTTATCCAAATGTGCCGCTATTACATTTTGTTATAATTTACTCCAGCATTTTCCCCACCACCGATGTCAGGCTAACTGGGCTAACATTCCCTGTTTTCTCTCTCCCTCCTTTCTTAAGAAGTGGGATGACATTAGCTACCCTCCAATCCACAAGAACTGATCCTGAATGTATAGAACTCTGGGAAATGAACACCAATGCGTCCATGGATGTACAGTGAAAATATTTGTACGGATGTACAAATATTTCTTACGGATGTACTGTGAAAATATTTGTTTTGCATGCTATCCAAACAGAACAGATATACCACACACAGTTCAATCTCGAGAAAACACTTATAGTAAAGGTGGAGATACATAGTACAGAAAGTAGTTCTCAGCATTGTAGCGCATCAATTCATTCCTCAGACAAAGTCCAAAGCCCACAATCGGGGAGATGGGAATCGAACAGTCCACTACGTTATGAAAGGACCGTTGAAACGTCTGATTACACAGAGGAGAGGACTCTGTTCCTGTGTATGATGGAGCGCACTTACACATTTCTGTGCTTTCAAACTGATGGCAGGAGGGAGAAGAATGAATGACCACAGTGGGACAATTCTTTCTGTCCAATCTTCTTTTTCAGAGGCCGCAACGTTGTAAATTGGGAGAACACGAATACATCCTCAGCTTATATTATACGTCCTTAGTTCGCGAAACTGATAGAGCGTTGAAGAAGCTGCCTTGAATCTGCTCCTATGCTCTTTCCAGATATCCAGTCTAAAAACTAAATGATTGATACTTTGAAACACTGTGATAATTTATTCAAAGTATTACTGACTTTGACCTTTCAGTTAGCTGCCAATATTATTGTGATCATTTGATTGATTTCTACTGCCGTGGCTTGATTTGAACCCATATTTGTGGACAATTATTCAAGATGTGAAGCAGAGAAGTGGCATTTCAAATGTAATCCTGATCAGGTTGAGGTGATGCATGTTGGAGGGTCAAATAAGGGCAGGACATTCACAGTGAAAAAGAAGAACCGAGGTTGTTCCGATATTCCGAGGGGTAACCTTTTTCACACAACAGGTGGTGGGTGTCAGGAACAAGCTGCCAGAGGAGGTATTTGAGGCTGGGACTGTCCTATCGTTTAAGAAACAGTTAAACAGTTAGACAGGTATATGAATAGGACAGGTTTAGAGAGATATGGACCATGCGCTGGACATTGTTCGAACATTGTTGGCCGGTGTGGGCGAGTTGGGACGAAGGGCCTTTTTCCACATTGTATCACACTATGACTATAAACAAGAGATCTTTGAGTACAAATCCATATATAGCGCTAAAGTCAATAGCACATGTGAAGGCAACATTTAACTTGCTTCTTGTTATTCGCTGCAGCATAGAAGGTAAGTGCAGAGTGGTCTTATTCCGACATTATAGGAAGTTGATTACGCCATACGTTTAGAGCGCGTGTACAATTCTTGTATCCATACTATGAGAATTACGTCGTTGTGCTGGAGAGGGTGCGGAGGAGGATAAGCAGGATATTACTTAGGACTGAATATTTGTTGAAGTTGTCATCCTTGAAGCAGGAGCAGGCAAGCGGCGATCTGATAAAGATGCAGAAAACTATGAAAAATGTGAGGTTCAATGGCGAAAATACTTCTCTCCATAGTAGAAGTGCCTAAGACCAAGAGAATCGATTTAAGGTGAGGACCATAAGGTTAAGAGGATTATCTCTCAGGAAGAATCTTTCAGAGGATGGCCGCGGTCTGTGACACACTGCCTGAGCTGGTGTTGGAGGCAGGTCCTCTCAAACCATTTTAGGAGGACTTCGATGAGTATTGGAATTGTAAGGGAATAGTAAGGGGCATGTAACGTGCTGACAAATTGGATTGGAGTAGAGAGATTAACGGGTGGCAGGCGTATTATGACTAACCGTTGTGGAAACAGAAAACATTTGCTTCCAAAAAGAGTGGTCATCAATGAGACGGTTCGCACTGCACTAAATCCAGACACACTGTCAGTAGTAATACAGGGCTGTATTAATATTAATATTTCACAGACGCCTCCACAAACCTTTCTTATTGCTTGATGTACAGGGTCCTGTATTGCCCTCCCGGTCGTCACCGTCGGCCATGATGATGACGATGAGAGACGTTCCCAAACTCTGAAGCTCTGCAATAAAAATTATTAACCATAGTGTAAGGCAACAATGGAATTCAAGGGAAAACATTGCCTTGACATTTAACACAACCCCACTGTCTGATCCAATGTACCGGGTGTCACAGATCCCGGACTGTCCGGTCACACCCATGCAGGCTCACAGAAGCCTCTTGCTCACTCCCTCTCGGGAAACTAAATCCGACGGTAACACTTGGGGTCGACACAACCCTTGTTTCGGGGAGACCAGGCTCCTGCCTGGCATGGACAGATGTCCCCACAGCGTCCAGATGGCCTAAGGGAGAATGCAGTGGCTTCAGCTGTTCAGCCGCTTCAATGGGACACACTAACCTCTTCCTAAACCCCATCTAACATAGTATTGAACTTAAATGACTGCTAAACATTATTCCTCTCAGCAACCAGCTGTCACACCGATTCAACCACAACCGACTTTGGGAGAAGTGTCGACCATGTTCTAATTGTCAGAGTTATTCATGGAAACATAGAAACACACAAAATATGTGCAGGAGGAGGCCATTCGGCTCTTCGAGCCAGCACCGCCATTCATTGTGATCATAGCTAATCGTCCACAATCTATAACCCGTACCTGCTCTCTCCCCATATCCCTTGATTCCACTAGTCCCGAGAGCTCTAACTAACTCTGTTAAATCCATCCAGTGATTTGGCCTCCACTGTGATCTGTGGCAGAGAATTCCACAAATTCACAACTCTCTGGGTGAAAAGGTTCCTTCTCACCTCATTTTTAAATGGCCTCCCCTTTATTCTATGACTGTGGCCCCTGGTTCGGGACTCTCCCAACATTGGGACATTTTTTCCTTTATTTATTTAACTGAAATCTTGCTTGCAATCTTCATTTATTACCGTGCGGAGGATCTCTGATTTCATCGACAAATATCGAATTAGTGATAAACAGTGGGAGTTCCTGACCATAACTAATACAACTATTTATCTCTCTCTGCCTTTAAACAATATCTAGCAGTTAAATTGAGCACATTTCGCCAACTATCATGTGCGACCTTCCCAAGTACAAATGACTGTTTGTTTTTTAATAGAGACATAGCGTATTCAATTTATTGTTAAAAAATGCTGAAAACAGTGGAAAGTGCAATGATGGAAGATTCAGTATCAGAACTGGGACTTCATCAAGTACTTCCCAATGTGCTGAGTGTTTCACACATTCTGTAGTTTTCTCATTTTTCTTTACATCTTCTATAACTGCATTAAAAAAAATGTAAAACAAAAGTAATTGTTTGCAAAATCCAAACTCCTCACCCCCCGCCCTCCCATGACAACACTACTATTCTTGCAACTATCCGCAATCCCCCATCATATTTGTTCCTCCAACTCAAGTTGACTATTTGGGGACCTGTTGCACAATCCGGACAGGCAATTAACCCATTGTTAATCCTTTCATTTCCCAATAACTTAATTTCGGTCGAGTGCAATTTTGTTCTCTTCAAACAAAAATGCAACTTGTCCAATTCTCTTTCCTCAGAATTTACCTTGGCAACAACATCTGTTTTCTGGAACGGTAGGTCTCCATTCCTATCCCTATCTGAACTGCGTGTCTTTAATTGTTCTGAAAACGAATGTGCATGTGCCTATTTCTATCCTGACTATGCCATTCATAATTTTATATTTTTTCTCCTTTTATTGCAGAATTGTAGATTGCTACGTTTTACGGGGGAAACAATACTGGCCGCATTAATTACACGACAGCAAGTGCAACAAGAACTGTTTAACAATGAACAGTATTGGTCAGTCAATAAAAGTGAGAAGTGGCTCCTTTGTTCGAAATCCATTAAGTTAAAATTTTCTACGGCCCCACTTTGTACGGTGTATTCTTATTCTGATCACATCGAGCCAGAATTATATGTTCTGACCGTAAATGAACACAACCTGGGCAAAGTTCATATCAGTCTGATAATGATTAGCTATGTTCACAGCTTTATCAGTTGATGCCTCCGCGCAATGGTTTCAACTCCGGCCTTGTTGCGAATCAACTAATGGTCGTATGATTCGGATTGTTTGAACAGATTACCTCGTTGGACCTTGGTGAGGACCGTGCCCGGTTACAGTGCTTACTTTTTCCTTCAGATTACCTTTTCCCTCTCTTACTGACAAGAAACGCCATGAGCAGTGGTCAGTTGTGATATCCCACCCCAGTCTGATGATACATGGTTCACAAAACAACCTTTTATTAACAGGATAACAACCTCCAGAGACACATGCAGGAGATCTCTATGACGACACCTGCCTCCAGGAACAAGGTTGCCGCAGAGGTGACCGCGGGCCCAATCTCTGGTGAACGATGAATATTTTGAAATACTCTTTCCTCTTGCACACTGTGATACTTTCAGCTGATCATTACAGTGCGCGTTTGAATTGTTGCTGTGGTAATCCTGGCGGCAAGACATTGAGAAAGTCTTGGATCATTGCTGTTAAGGACATTGTTTAGCAAGACCGAAAACTTCACCTCCTGGAGATATGATTCCGTTTAAATCATAGAATTTTGGCCAATTTCTCCATGGTTTAGTTTTTTCATGCTAATATTCCACATCAGAGTGAAAGCGAAATTATACTTAGTGTATCTGTTGGTTTTTTTTCTCCGTTGAGGATTTTACATTTTACTTCCCTAATTATTTACCAATCTGTTTTACATGTTAAATATTTCCGATACAATAAAAAGTTATGAAAATGAACACAATTGGATCTTCTAACCGTCCTCAGGATACATTATTCGTGTGAATTGCAAGAGCTGCATTACCCCACAAAATATTCCCCTGACGGGTCGAACTGTATTTTTTAAAATGTTATTCTGTATCGTTCACTTCATAAAACTGATCTGGCCGATGGGACAGTTTTCCCCACTCTTTTCGGGCTAAGTGCATTGATAAGAAAGGAAACCACCACATTATATCTGATGTACTTTCTAATTACAAATGATAAAGACGGATTATAACACTTGTGAAAAATAGCAGATCGACTGGAATTACATGTAATAATGGAATGGAATGTTACACTAATTGTTTATAGCTGTTGCTATAATTCACGGACTCACTTCCCATTAACCCCCCCCCCCCCGGTGACAGATATTGCTCATCGGCATTGTCGACGACGACCCGTTGCCACAGTCAGGCACTGCATGTCGGCAGAAAAGGTCTCAAGATTTAAAACTTGCTCATTACTGGGAGAAATAGATTGCAAAATTGTTATCAGCAGCTCCTGAGATACACTCGAGGATGTTTGGTTTTGAGTTTTGCGAAATAGGTATTGTTAAACAATGATCTATTTCATTGCATACCCATTATTGAAACATTAATCTCGAGACACGATTAAGCAGCTGCATAGAAAAACTACCATGTAAGGTTTTCCTTTGAACACGCAATGGTGTTGTCCCATATAGTTTTTGTTCCTACCTGGCGTTGACCTCCCGATTCTGCTTCAACCGAATCCGAGTGATTGAGTTTTATAGGTCCTAACAATCAGTGAACACACCCGGACTAAAGTTCAGCTCAAAACACCGGGATGAAGTTGGACTTCAGCCTCATCAGCAAACACGTCCACACCCTGATCCCTGATACCGGTACAGAATTACATAAAGGCTCATTCAAACGAAGAGTACGAACACATTGTTTGATCAAAACCTACAACATCAGCGCATGGTGGCAATAATCACGTCTCCACAACAATTGCAACAGCTTCAGAGAGGGTGTAATGATAACTGCTTCTGGTGTTTACCCTGCACCCCAATTCTTCACCAGTCTTATTTTATTAAGCACCTGACATCGGAAGTTATTCGGAGATCATTACCCTCAAATTCATTTGCATACTTCCCCCCCCAACCCCCACCCAATTCCACCCAGCAGGACCCCATAGTCTATCCTAAATATGCCTCTCATAATTTTATATTTGTTTATTATGGTTGCAAACATTTAGATTGGTAAGTTTGCTCGTGCAAAACTCAATTGGCCACAATAATCTTACATAGAAAACATGAAAACATTGTCAAATATGAACCCATTGAATAGTTCGATAAAAATATGAAGTGGCTGTTTTATCCGAAAACCACATGTTAAAGTTTTTTTCGACTGCGCTACCTTGTAAGGTGACCTGATCCCGATCCCAACCACTCAGCTTTATGGGCTTTGACGGTAAAATAATAAACGCTGGGCAAAGTTCATCTCAGTCTGATAATATTTCACTGAGTCCACAGTTTTAACAGATTATGCCTCCACACCTTGTTTCCAAGGCACGGGATGGTACGGAACCACGCAGTGTTCCGTGCGATTCGGATTGGTGAAACAAGTTGCCCGTTTTCTCAACTTGCCTGGTTACAATGCTTATTTATCCTCCAGTACTTCTCCCTCTGCCTCCCAAGAAATGCCATCTGTGGCCAGATGTGATATTCCGCCTCAGTCTGGTGATACATTGTTCACCAAATAACCTAACAGGATAATTAGCTCCAGATAGACTCTCAGATCTCAATGAGGTCAACAGCTTCCAGGAACTAGGTTGCCGCAGAGGTGCGTGCGGGCCCAGTCTCCGGTAAACGCTGAATATTTTGAAATACTCTTTCCTTTGGAAAGAGGAAAGTTTGTTACTTACTGTTACAGTCTGCTACTTTCAGCTGATCCTGGCAGTACCCGTTAGGATTGTAGCTGCACTAATCCTAGCGTCAAGGCATTTCGAAATTAAATCCGAATCCAGTATCCATCCCGAGTTATTGGATTTATGAACATTGTGCAGCAGGACCGTGACTGTAACCTCCTGGAGATGAGTCTCCAGTTAACGGGCAGAGTTCTCAGATGAGACTAAAATGTCTACGATTTAGTTGTCATGTTGACGTTTCGAATCAGAGTGAGAGCGAAATTGTACTTCGTGTATCTGTCATTTTTTTAATATCCATTGATATAGTTTACTTTTTAATTTCACAGTTATTTATCAATCGGTCAGGTGATCACATATTTTCGATAGAATGAAAAGCTGCGAAAATTAAAATCATCTAACCGTGCTCAAGATAAATTAATCATATGAAACACAAGAGCTGAGATTCCCCTCAATATATCCCTCTGCACAGGCGAACATGGCATTCTGTGTTATTCTGAGTGGGGCACTTCAAAAAACTGATCTGGCTGGTGCAAGAGTTTTGTCCACTTTTTTTGGTTTTAGCGTCTTCACTACAATAGCCAACTCCATACTATATCCAATGATCTTTCTGATTGTGAATAATATAGATGGAGTATAACACTATTCGTTTATAAGTATTGTTATCGTTCACCCGCTCTCTCTATGTTTATCCACCTCCACCAAGGTGATTGTTGTTTCCCGGCGTTGTCGACGATTACTGGGAAGACGGGGTTATCCACAATCAGACCCTGCATGCCAACAGGAAAATTCCCTACATCTCAAACGTGTGCATACGTGGGAGCATCTGATACTAACAGCTGAGAATACTTGAGGAAATTCAGCTTTGAATATTGAGAAAAATCTACCTTAAAAAGAAACTATTTCCTTACAGAACCATTAATAACACACCAACGTAGAGACTGTTTCACAGCTGCATAGAAATAAAGCCGTGGCAGGAATTCCTGTAAAAACGCACCATATGGTTTGTGTTCTTACCTGGCGCCCTGCTCCGGAATCTGCTCCAAACGAATCCGAGTGAATGAGGTTTGTTGGTCCGAGCAGTGGGTGAAAGGTCAATTTATAACACAGTCATAAAGCTGGTCTTCAGCCTCATCAGCAAACAGGTCCAAACCCTGATCCGAAATGATAGTGCTGACTGTACAAAGACTCTTTAAAGGGAATAGTTGCAAGACTTAGCTTTGCTCAAAACTCACTTTTTTAGCGCAAAGAGACAATAACCACGTCTCCTCAACAATTCTATCTGCCCTCAGAGATTCGGCTCGGTTCATATAGTTGGTTCATTTATTGTTTTCCATGGAATAATTTATTGGAAGACTATAGACCGCAGTGACATCGAACGACAAAGATCGATGCGGGGGGTTTAGTGGGGGCGGAAATAGCAGAAGCAAGAAAATAGTGAACTGAGTTGGAAAGTTATGGGGGGTTGGAAGGCATTTCCTTAATGTGAGTGTGTAGGATGGAGGATTGACCCTGCTGTGGTATGGAGGTTGCGGGCGTTGAAGGGCATTACCCTGTTGTGTGTGGGGGTGCTTGTTGTGGATGGCATTACCCTTTGTGAGTGTGGGGTTCCCGAGGTCATTATTGTGTTGTCGGGGTGCGGAATGCAATGTATTACCCTGATGTGGGGTGTGGGTGTGGGCTTCGCGTGTGGGTGGATTGAGAGTATTACCCCGTTATGTGTGGGTGGTGACGGAGGAGATTATAATCTTGTGGGGGATGCAAATAATTAACCTGGGGGAGGATGTGATTACCCTGTTGTAAGGGGCAAATAGGGGATAACCTTGTTGTATTGGGGGGCGGGGGGCATTAGTTTGTTGTGGGGGGCGAGGCTTTGGGGAGCATTACCTTGCTGATTGTGGGTGGGATTGGAGGGAATTACAATCGAGGAGGTGGGAAACATCATTCTGTTGTATGTGGGCACTAAGATAAAAAATGACATTAGTAAGGTAAAAAGACAATATTAAAAATAATCAACATATATCATTTGAAATGTGTTTATGAGTTCAGACGCCTGATGGCCTGATGGTAGAAACTGTTCTTAATCTGGTGGTACGCGCAGCCATACTCCTGTATCGTCTACCTGACGGTAACAAGGAGGGATGGAAAAGTGTAGTATGTGTGCGGATGGTGGTGAAGGAGAGTCCTGTAGTATGTGTAGGGATGGGGGTGGAGGAGTGTAGTATGTGTGGGGATGGGGGTGAAGGAGTGTAGTTTGAGTGTGTGCTTGTGCATGTGTATGTGTGTGTGTGCATGTGTGTGTGTGCGTGCGTAACTATGAGTGTGTGTGTGTGTGCGTGAGATTGTATATATATGTGTGCATGGATAACTGTGAGTGTGCGTGCGTGTACGTGAGATTGAGTGTATGTGTGTTTGTGCGCGCGTGTGTATGTGCGCAACCGCGTTTTGTGTATGCCTGCGAGATAATGCGTGTATGTGTATGTGTATGTGTGCGTGTGTGCATTGGCTGGGACATTTGGAGGAGAGTCCTCAGTAGTATGTATGGCTATCTCAAGATGGTTTTGTATATCTAGGAATACGCATTACCCGCTCTTTTACTGCTGTGTTTGAAGCTAATTATACGCCTCAAGTTAGCCAAATGAAGGCTGACTTTGAGAGATGGTGTAATCTACCCCTTACTATGGCTGGGAGAGTACAGTCGGTGAAGATGACTGTACTTCCCAGATTTCTTTTTTTGTTCCAGTGCTTGCCGGTCTTGCTATCTACGTCATTTTTTAACTTAGTTAACCAATCTATAACCTCCTTTATATGGGGCAATAAGGTTCCAAGGGTTAATAAGTGTACTCTTCAAAGAGACCGTGAAGTAGGTGGACCGGCCGTCCTAGTTTTATTCATTATTACTGGGCATCTAATATCCAAACAATATTATTCTGGCTCCACCGACCAGATACAGACTGATGTCTGCTTGAGTCACAGTCTTGTTACTCCTCGTCTCTTCCAGCTTTAGAGGTTGCCATTGAAAACCTCTTGATTCACATCCAATCCTGTCGTACGATCCACCCTCAAAATTTTTAATCAATTTCGCTGTCAGTATAAGTTCACATCAGCTTCAGTTCTAGGTCCCGTTCACAGTAACCATTTATTCCCCCCCCCCTACACTTTAGACAATGGGGTTTGAATGGTCTTAAGTGCATTAAGGATTTATACACTGACAACATATTTTATAGTTTTGATAACCTGTGCAGAAAATATGGCCTCCCACATAATCATTTCTTTAAATATCTTCAGATCCACCACTTTGCCATAAAAAAAACCCTTCTTTCCCGATCTCCCGCCTGTCACAGTGTTGGATAAACTCACCCTTACCTTTGCAAATAAAGGAATGATATCTGTATTATATTCTCAATTTATGTCTTTAGGAGATCAAAACCTGAACAAAATTAAAACTAGGTGGGTTCTACAGATATGTCAATAGCAAAAGGATAGTGAGGGATAAAATTGGTCCATTAGAGAGTCAGAGTGGACAGCTATGTGCTGAGCCGGAAGAAATGATACTAAGATAGGTGGAGTAGTTGATAGTGAGGTAGATTTTCAAAGTCTACAGAGAGACTTGGGCCTTTTGGAAGGGTGGGCTGAAAGATGGCAGATGGAGTTTAATGCTGATAAGTGTGAGGTGCTGCATTTTGGTAGGACAAATCAAAATAGGACGTACAGGGTAAATGGTAGGGAATTGAGGAATGCAGTGGAACAGAGGGATCTGGGAATAACTGTGCATTGTTCCCTGAAGGTGGAATCTCATGTGGATAGGGTGGTGAAGAAGGCGTTTGGTATGCTTGCCTTTATAAATCAGAGCATCGAGTATAGAAGTTGGGATGTAAT
Organism: Rhinoraja longicauda; assembly: GCF_053455715.1. Lineage (NCBI taxonomy): Eukaryota > Metazoa > Chordata > Chondrichthyes > Rajiformes > Arhynchobatidae > Rhinoraja > Rhinoraja longicauda. The sequence continues at coordinate 18,006 of NW_027602158.1, read as the reverse complement.
GTTGAAATTGTACAGGGCATTGGTGAGGCCAGATCTGGAGTATGGTGTGCAGTTCTGGTCGCCAAATTATAGGAAGGATGTCGACAAAATGGAGAGGGTACAGAGGAGATTTACTAGAATGTTGCCTGGGTTTCAGCACTTAGGCTACAGAGAGAGGTTGAACAGGTTGGGTCTTTATTCTTTGGAGCGTAGAAGGTTGAGGGGGGACTTGATAGAGGTTTTTTAAATTTTGAGAGGGACGGACAGAGTTGACGTGGGTAGGCTTTTCCCTTTGAGAGTGGGGAAGATTCCAACAAGGGGACATAGCTTCAGAATTGAGGGACAAAGGTTTAGGGGTAACATGAGCGGGAACTTCTTTACTCAGAGGGTTGTGGCTGTATGGAATGGGCTTCCGGTGGAAGTGGTGGAGGCTGGCTCGATTTTATTATTTAAGAGTAAATTGGATAGGTATATGGATAGGAGGGGATTGGAGGGTTATGGTCTGAGTGCAGGTAGATGAGACTAGGTCAGGGAGAATGGTCGGCGTGGACTGGTAGGGCCGGACAGGCCTGTTTCCATGCTGTAGTTGTTATATGTTATATGTTATATATGACCTTGGTATGGATCTGTCTGAGCAATGCTGGACAGAAGCACTGAAAAGAGTCCATTTCTCGTCATCATGTGCAAGATTGGGGCTCATACAATTCAAAGTTTTACGCAGGGTTCATTTACGCAAAGCCAGGCTTGCTGACATATATCCAGGGACAGATGCTGGCTGTGATAGATGCTCCTTCTCTACACGCAATCTAGCTCACGCATTCTGGTCCTGCCCCGAACTTGGTGACTACTGGGCAGTGGTTTTTAAAACCATCAGTGAAGTCCTTGGGGTGACTGTGAGGCTTTGCCCGATTGTAGCTCTATTTGGTGTAACAGATGAAACTTTGGGTTTAAATGCAAACCAATCTGACATCATTGCATTCACATCACTTTTCTCCCGTAGGAGAATTTTACTGGTCTGGAAATCTACAACTTCTCCTTCTGCTGCCGCTTGGCTAGAGGATATAATGTTTTTTCTAAAACTAGAAAAGATCAAATTTACACTGAGGGGGGGTCTGTGAAAAAGTTATATTTAAAATGGGAACATTTTCTATCATACTTTGAGAGTCTAAAAGAACTACCCACTGACTGAGGGCACTTGATTGTAGTTGGGGATCAAGCCTTTAATTATATTTTACTTTTATTTATTCACTTATCTTTGTTTACACAAGTGCCGATTACCTCACAGGAAGGCTGATGCATAATGAATGAGTGTATCTTGAACCGTGTGACATATTGCAGATATGTATGGGCCTGCGCCTTGGAAGAATGTAGAGGTTTTGCTGTCAAATTGTACATTTGTATTTGTGATACGATGCATTGTGAACACATCAGCTGCCAAGGGGTGGCCAGGCAGGGTGGGTGAGGGTTATTTTTGTTGTTATATATTAAAAAACAAAATGGAGGGGAATGTAATGCATTACGTCAATCGAATTGTAACTTTTCTTCAATAAAAAAAATAAAATTAAAACATTTCATTAGCTTTCTGTAGTATGTGTGGGGATGGGGTTGACGGAGTGTAGTATGTGTGGGGATAGGATTGACGGAGTGTAGTATGTGTGGGGATGGGGTTGACGGAGTGTAGTATGTGTGGTGATGGGGGTGACGGAGTGTAGTATGTGTGGGGATGGGCTGAAGGAGTGTAGTGTGTGTGGGGATGGGGTGAAGGTCTGTAGTATGTGTGGGGATGGGGTTGACGGATTGTAGTGTGTGTGAGGATGGGGGTGACGGAGTGTAGTGTGTGTGGTGATGGGGGTGACGGAGTGTAGTATGTGTGGGGATGGGGGTGAAGTAGTGTAGTGTGTGTAGGGATTGGGGTGAAGGGGTGTAGCGTGTGTGGGGATGGGGGTGACGGAGTGTAGTATGTGTGAGGATGGGGGATGACGGAATGTTGTATGTGTGAGGATGGGGGATGACGGAGTGTAGTGTGTGTGGGGATGGGGTTGACGGAGTGTAGTGTGTGTGGGGATGGGGTTGACGGAGTGTAGTATGTGTGGGGATAGGGTTGACGGAGTGTAGTGTGTGTGGGGATGGGGTTGACGGAGTGCAGTGTGTGTGGGGATGGGGGTGACGGAGTGTAGTGTGTGTGGGGATGGGCTGACGGAGTGTAGTGTGTGTGGGGATGGGGGTGACGGAGTGTAGTGTGTGTAGGGATGGGGGTGACGGAGTGTAGTGTGTGTGGTGATGGGGGTGACGGAGTGTAGTATGTGTGGGGATGGGAGTGAAGTAGTGTAGTGTGTGTAGGGATTGGGGTGAAGGGGTGTAGCGTGTGTGGGGATGGGGGTGACGGAGTGTAGTATGTGTGAGGATGGGGGATGACGGAGTGTAGTATGTGTGAGGATGGGGGATGACGGAGTATAGTGTGTGTGGGGATGGGGGTGACGGAGTGTAGTGTGTGTGAGGATGGGGGATGACGGAGTGTAGTGTGTGTGGGGATGGGGTTGACGGAGTGTAGTGTGTGTGGGGATGGGGTTGACGGAGTGTAGTGTGTGTGGGGATGGGGTTGACGGAGTGTAGTGTGTGTGGGGATGGGGTTGGCGGAGTGTAGTATGTGTGGGGATAGGGTTGACGGAGTGTAGGGTGTGTGGGGATGGGGTTGACGGAGTGCAGTGTGTGTGGGGATGGGGGTGACGGAGTGTAGTGTGTGGGGGGATGGGCTGACGGAGTGTAGTATGTGTGAGGATGGGGGATGACGGAGTGTAGTATGTGTGAGGATGGGGGATGACGGAGTGTAGTGTGTGTGGGGATGGGGGTGACGGAGTGGAGTATGTGTGAGGATGGGGGATGACGGAGTGTAGTGTGTGTGGGGATGGGGTTGACGGAGTGTAGTGTGTGTGGGGATGGGGTTGACGGAGTGTAGTGTGTGTGGGGATGGGGTTGACGGAGTGTAGTATGTGTGGGGATAGGGTTGACGGAGTGTAGTGTGTGTGGGGATGGGGGTGACGGAGTGTAGTGTGTGTGGGGATGGGGTTGACGGAGTGCAGTGTGTGTGGGGATGGGGTTGACGGAGTGTAGTGTGTGTGGGGATGGGGGTGACGGAGTGTAGTGTGTGTGGGGATGGGGTTGACGGAGTGCAGTGTGTGTGGGGATGGGGTTGACGGAGTGTAGTGTGTGTGGGGATGGGGTTGACGGAGTGCAGTGTGTGTGGGGATGGGGTTGACGGAGTGCAGTGTGTGTGGGGATGGGGTTGACGGAGTGTAGTGTGTGTGGGGATGGGAGTGACGGAGTGTAGTGTGTGTGGGGATGGGGTTGACGGAGTGCAGTGTGTGTGGGGATGGGGTTGACGGAGTGTAGTGTGTGTGGGGATGGGAGTGACGGAGTGTAGTGTGTGTGGGGATGGGGTTGACGGAGTGCAGTGTGTGTGGGGATGGGAGTGACGGAGTGTAGTGTGTGTGTGGGGATGGGGTTGAAGGAGTGTAGTTTGAATGTGTGCTTGTGTGTATGCGTGCATGTGTGTGTGCGTGCGTAACTATGAGTGTGCCTGTGTGCCCGTGAGATTGTGTATATGTGTGTGCGTGGATAACTGTGAGTGTGCGTGTGTGTATGCGAGATTGTGTGCATGTGTGTTTGTGCGCGCGTGTGTATGTGTGCAACCGCGTTCTGTGTATGTCTGTAAGAGAATGTGTGTGTGTGTGTGTGTGTGTGTGTGTGTGTGTGTGTGTGTGTGTGTGTGTGTGTGTGTGTGTGTGTGTGTGTGTGTGTGTGTGTGTGTGTGTGTGTGTGTATGCATTGGCTACGAGATTTGGAGGAGAGTCCCCAGTAGTATGTACGGGGATGGGGGTGAAGGAGTATAGCACATGTGGAGTTGGGGGTGAGCGAGTGTAGTATGAGTGGGGATGTCCCGCCATTCCGGGAATTAACCTTGTGAACCTACGCTCTACTCCCTCAATCGTATGATAATCTTTCTTCAAATTAGGAGACCAAAACTGCACACAATACTCCAGGTGTGGTCTCACAAGGCCCCTGTACAACTGCAGAAGGAGTTCTTTGCTCCAATACTCAACTCCACTTGTTATGTTGGCCAACATCGCATTAGTTTTCTTCACTGCCTGCTGTTTCAGCATGCTTACTTTCAGTGAGTGATGAACTAGCACACCCAGATCTCGTTTCCCCTTTTCCTAACGACACCATTCAGATAATAATCTGCCTTCCAGTTCTTACCAGCAAACTGGATAACCTCACGTTTATCCACATTAACCTGGATCTGCCATGCATCTGCCCACTCACACAACCTGTCCAAGTCATCCTGCGTCCTCATAGCATCTTCCTCACAGTTCATAATGCCACCCAGCTATGTGTTATCTGAAAATTTGCTAAAGTTACTTTTAATCCCTTCATCTCTCATTAATGTATATTGTAAATAGCTGCGGTCCCAACATCGAGCCTTGCGGTAGCCCACTAGTTACTGCATGCCATTCTGAAAGGGACCCATTTATCCTTATTCTTGTTTTTCCTGTGTGCCGACCAATTTTCTATCCTTGTCAGTAACCTACCCGCAATACCATGTGCTCTAAATTTGAACACTAATCTCCTACGTGGGACCTTATTGAAGGATTTCTGAAAGTCTATGTGCACTACATCCACTGTCTCTCCCTTGTCCATTTTCCGAGTTACATCCTCAAAAAAATCCAGAAGAATAGTCAAGCATGATTTCCCCTTCGTAAATCCGTGCTGACTCGATCCTGTTACTGCTATCCAAATGTCCCGCAATTTCCTTTTATAGTTGACTCCAGCATCTTCCCCGCCACAGATGTCAGGCTAACTGGTCTATAATTTCCTATTTCCCCTCTCCCTCCTTTCTTAACAAGTGGGATAACTATAGCTCCCCTCCAATCCACATGAACTGGTCCTGAATATTTAGAACATTGTAAAATGCTCACCAATGCGTCCACGATTTGTAGAGCCACTTCCTTAAGTACCCTGGGATGCAGACCACTAGGCCCCGGGGATTTAACAACCTGCAGGCGCATCAGTCTACCAACACAATTTCCTCACAAATGTGACCATAGGGTCTCCGGCCACTAGAACCTCTGGGAGATTGTTGGTGTCTTCCTTAGTGAAGACAGATCCAAAGTACTGTCATTTCCTTGGTCCTCATAATAAATGAACCTGCTTCTGTCTTCAAGGGACCCACATTTGTCTTCACTATTTTTTTCCTCCACTTACCAAAATAATCTTTTACTCTCCTCCTTTTGTATTCATGGCTTGCTTACCTTCGTACCTTTACTTTTCTCCCCGTATTGCCCTTTTAGTTATCTTCTGATGTTTAAAAGAGTCCAAATCCTCTGGCTTCCCGATCATTTTGTTATGTTATACTCTTTTATTTTATACTGTCCTTTACTTCACTTGTCAGCCACTGTCGCCTCTTACTCCCCTTAGAATCTTTGTTCCTCTATGGAATGAACTGATTCTGCGCCTTCTGTGTTCTTCCCAGAATTACCTGCCATTGTTGTTCCACCGTCTTCCCTGCTGGGGTCACTTTCCAGTCATCTATGGGCAGCTCCTACCTCATGCCTTCATAGTCCCCTTTGTTCAACTGTGGCGCTGACACAACCGATTTTCCCTTTTCTCTCTCTAATTGTAGATTAAAACGTATCGAATTATGACCACTACCTCCAGATGGCTCTTTTACCTTGAGTTCTCTTTATCAAATCCGGTTCAATACACACTACAACATCCAGAATTGCCTTCTCCCTGAAGGCTCCAGTTCAAGCTGCTGTACCAATTTATCTCGGAGGCACTCCACAAACTCCCTTTCTTGGGGTCCAGTCCCAAACTGATTTTCCCAGTCTACATGCATGTTGAAATCCCCCATAACAACCGAAGCATTACATTTGCGACATGCCGAATTTATCTCTTGATTCAACTTGCACCATATGTTCAGGCTACTTTTTGGGGGGGCTGTAGATTACTCCTATTAGGGTCTTTTAACACTTACAATACTTCAGTTCTGTCCATACAGTCTCTACATCTCCTGATTCTATGTCACCCCTTACAAGGGACTGAATATCATTCCTTACCAACAGAGCGACCCCAACCCCTCTGCCCACCTGTCTGCCTTTTCGATAGGACGTAACCCTGAATATTCAGCTCCCAGCCCTGGTCCTCTTGTAGCCATGTCCCTGTAATTCCCACAACATCATACTTGCCAATATCTAACTGAGCCTCAAGCTCATTCACTTTATGTTTTATACTTCGTGCATTCAAATACAACATTTTAACTTTGTTATTCACCTCCCCTCTCACATTGGTCACTATTGGCCCTGACCTTACTCTCTTATCCCTTCTCGAACATTCGTTCACATTAATTCGGTAGACTTTTGCAACTTTTCCTGTATCCACTTCCCCTTTAACTCCATCTTATTATTCCCAATTTGTCAACCCCACTATTTAGCTTAAACGCACACGTGCAGTTGGAGAAGATATTTTGCTGCAACCTGTCTCTCCTGCCCCAAAAGATCTCTCACTATGTCTACAAATAAGTATCCCTCCACACTGCACCAATTCCCCAGCCGTCCTCTCTTTCTATGTCGAGCTTCACAAGCACCTGGCATTGGAATTTATCCGGAGAATATTACCGTCAAGACTTTGTGTCTTAATCGGTTGCATAACACCGCCCCCACCCCCACAATTTTATAGGGCACGACCTAAAAGTCTAACCCTAACTATGCCTCTCATAATTTCATATAAGTCAGAGTGACTTGGATAGATGAGGCGAGTAGGCAAATGCATGGCAGATGCAATATAATGTGGATAAATGTGAGGTTATCCACTTTGGAGGCAAGAACAGGAAAGCAGAGTATTACCTGAATGGTGGCCAATTAGGAAAAGGGGAGATGCAACGGGACCTGGGTGTCATGGTGCACCAGTCATCCATAGCAAGAGGATTTGAGTATAGGAGAAGGGAGGTTCTGCTGCAGTTGTCCAGGGCCTTGGTGAGACCGCACCTGGAGTATTGTGTACAGTTTTGGTCTCGTAATCTGAGGAAAGACATTCTAGCCTTAGAGGGAGTACAGAGAAGGTTCACCAGATTGATCCCTGGGATGGCAGGACTTTCATATGAAGAAAGACTGGATAGAGTAGGCTTATACTCGCTGGAATTTAGAAGACTGAGGGGAGATCTTATAGAAACATATAAAATTCTTAAGGGGTTGGAGAGGCTAGATGCGGGAAGATTGTTCCCGATGTTGGGGAAGTCCAGAACCAGGGGTCACAGCTTAAGGATAAGGGGGAAGTCTTTTAGAACCGAGATGAGAAAACATTTCTTCACACAGAGAGTGGTGAGTCTGTGGAATTATGTGCCACAGAAGGTAGTTGAGGCCAGTTCATTGGCTATATTTAAGAGGGAGTTAGATGTGGCCCTTGTGGCTAAAGGGATCAGGGGGTATGGATAAAAGGCAGGTACAGGTTACTGAGCTGGATGATCAGCCATGATCATATTGAATGGCGGTGCAGGCTCGAAGGGCCGAATGGCCGAATGGCCTACTCCTGCACCTATTTTCTATGTTTCTATGTTTCTATGTTTCTATGTTTCTATGTTTCTATGTCTCTATTATTGTCGCAAACTTCTAAAGTTTTACGTGCCTGTACGATACATTATTGACAGCTATAATTGCTACATAGCAAGTGTGAAAATAAGTGCTTAAAAATGGACCGAAATAAACAACTCCATAGAAGTGTGGAGTGGTTATTTTTATCCGAACCCCATACGTTAAAGTATTCAACTGCCCTATCTTGTAAAGTGTATCGTTATACTAATCACATCGAGTCAGTGTGATGTGTTCTGACGGTAAACGAAAACAGCCTGTGCAGAGCTCCGTTCAGTTTGATAATGATGAACTAAATTCACAATTTTATCAATTGATGTCTTCGTGTCCTGTTACCAAATCCAGGATGTATTCCAATCACGCAATGTCCCGTGCGATTCCTATTGTTGGGGAAAAATGCCCAGTTACCACATCTTGCCTGGTTATAATCGTTATGTTTTCCACTGCCCTGCATTGTTTCTACGATAGCGTTATGCTTTCTGACGGTAAATGAACACACCCTGTGCCTAGTTAATCAAAGTGCAATAATGATTCATTGTGTTAACCGCTTTATCAGTTGATGCCTTCAGGTCCGGGTTCCAAGTCCGGGGCTTCATAAGATTATGAGAGATAGGAGCACAATTAGTCCATTCGGCCCATCAAGTCCACTCCGTCATTCAATCGTAGTTGATCTATCTTTCTCTCTTAACCGCATTCTCCTGCCCCATAACCTCTGACACCCGTACGAATCACGAATCACTGTCTTAAGAATATCCACTAAATAAGGCCTCCACCGCCTTCTGTGGCAGAGTTCCACAGGTTCACTACCCCATGACGAAAGAAATTTCTCTTCATCTGCTTCCCAAAAGAACGTCCTTTAATTCTGAGGCTATGACATTTCGTCCAATACTCTTCACTACTGGAAACGGTCCCTCCACTTCCACTCTGTCCAAGCTTTCCCTATTCTGTATGTTTCATGAGGTCCTTCCTCATTCTTCTAAACTCCAGCGAGTACAGGCCCAGTGTCGTCAAAAGCTCATCATATGTTAACCTACTCATTCCTGGGATCATTCTTGTAAACCTCCTATGTACCCTCTCCGGAATCAGCACATTCTTCCTCAGATATGGTGCCCAAAAACGCTCACAACATTACAAATGCGTCCTGACCAACGGATTAGAGACTCTGCATTACATCCCCGATTTTGTATACAAGCCCCCTCGACATAAATGCAAGCATTGCGTTTGCTTTCTTTACTAACGTTTCGACTTGCAGATTAACTATTTGAGAATCCTGCACCAGCACTCCCTGTGCAATTCCGCTTTCTAGCTTCTCTCCCCATTTAGAAAATATTCTAGGCCTTTGCTCCCACCACCAAAATGCACGACTCGACACTTTGCTACACGATATTCCATTTGCAACTTCTCTGTTAATTCTTCGGAAGATTCCCTGTTTTCCCTACATTACCTGCACCTCCACCTATTTTCGTATCATCTGCAAACTTGCCCATAAAGCCTACAATCCCCTCATCCAAATAATTAATATACACCATGAGAGCTAGCTTACCTCCGTGCCCTTCGGAACCCCCGCTAGTCACTGGCAGCCATCCAAAAAATGCCCTCTTTAATGCCACTCTTTGCCTTCTGCCATCCAACCAACCTGATATCCATGGTCGTATCTACTCGTTGATACCATGGACTCATATCTTCCTTAGCAACCTCCCGAGTGGCACCTTATCAAATGCTTCTGAAATGCAGGTAAATAACAGCGACTGATTATTCTTTGTCTGTCCCGCTATTTATTTCTTCAAAGTATTCCAGCAAATTCGTTAGCCTAGACCTCTCTTTCTCAAAACCATATTGACTTCGGCCTATTTGATCGCGAACTTCTAAATACTCCGAAACATCTTCCTTTATTATAGTCTACAATGATACAATCGCCGAAGTCAGACTAACCGTCCAATAGGTTCCCACTATTCCGTTTTGCTCCCTTCGTGTGCAGCGGGGTAGTATTAACAATTTTGCAATCACCCGGATCCTCTCCTGAATCCAGTGATTCTTGAAATCTCTATCAATGGCTCCCCAATCTCCAACGCTACCTCTTTCAGCACCCTTGGATGCATTCCACCCGGTCCAGATGACTTATCCACCTTCTACCTATTAATAGCCACTCCACTAACTTCCACCCCCTGACTCGCTTGAAGTTCAGGCACATTGCTGGTGTCTTCCACTGTGAAGGTTAAAGCAAAAATGTTATTCAACTACTCTGACATTTCTTTATTCCACAATATCACTTCTGCATTATTTTCCAGCGGTCCAACATCTACTCTTGCCTATTTCTTACTCCTTGTACAGCTGAATATACTATTGCTATCCTCTTTTACATTATTAACTAGCCAACCTTCATATTTTTTCCCCCGTATTGCCTTTTTAGTTACCTTCAGTTGTTCATCAAACGCTTCCCATTCCTCCGACTTCCCATTAATGTTTGCAATGTTTTATGCCTTCTCTTTTACTTTTATACTGTCGTTGACTTTTCTTGTCAGTCACGGTCGCCTCCTTGTCTCCCTCGAATCTTTCTTCCTCTTCGGAATGAAAACATCCTACAGCTTCCCAATTATTGCCAGAGATTGCAGAGATTCCCAGAGATAACACAAATTTCGCTGTACCTTAATTGGTTCATGCGACAATAAACTGACCTTGAAATCTTAAAAACGTGCAACCTTGAAACGTTGAAACAATTGCTGGTTCCACCGTCATCCCTGCTAGGCTCCCTTTCCGGTCAACTTTGGCCAGCTCCTCCTTCATGTCTCTGCTTTCCTCTTTGCTCAGCTCCAATGCGACATATCTGATTTCACCTTCTCCCTCTCAAACTACAGATTTAAAACTTATCATATTCTGGTCGTACCTCCGAACGATTCCTTTACCTTGACTTCCCTCATCAAATCCGTTTCATTGCACAACACTAAATCCAGAATTGCATTTTTCCTGGTTAGCTCCACTACAAGCTGCTCCAAGAATACACTGGGAGGCTCTCTACAAATTCCCTTTCTTTGGGATCGGTCTCAATCTGATTTTCCCAGTCTACCTGCATATTGAAATCTCCCAAGACTCACCGCATCATTGCCTTTCTTTCATGACAATTGTATCTTCTGATGTAATTTGTATCCTATATCCTGGCTTCCGTTTAGAGGCCTGTAAATGACTCCCATTAGTGTCTTTTTAACCTTATAATCTCGTAGATCTATCCACAATGAATCCACATCTTCTGATCCTCTGTCATCCCTTCCAAAGGGCTGAATTGAATTCCTTATTAACAGAGCTACCCCACCCCCTCTACTGGATAAGGTCGCTAGATCCGAAACCTCACCCATTCCTTCTCCCCAGACATGCTGCTTGACCCGAGGAGTTACTCCAGCATTTTGAGTCTACCTTCGATTTAAACCAGCATCTGCAGTTAATTTTCCCTATACATGTATTATGATGTACAAAGGCTGATGGCGGATGTCAGTATGGTTTTCTACGTGAGAGGTCGCGCCTCACAAATCTGATTGCATTTTCTGAAGACGTGACCAAACAGGTTGATGTGGACAGAGTTGAAAAAGTTATATATATGGACTTCAGCAAAGCAGTCGACAAGGTTGCACATGGTAGGCTGCTGTGGAAGGATACATCGCATGGGATCCAAGGAGACTTACATGAATCGATAGAAAAATATGAGCTGTTGCATTATGCGAGGTTGAACATCGGCAGGAAGTTTGTAGATGATGCTGAGATATGTGGAGGGACAGACAATATAGAGGCAGCAAAGTCTCTGCAGAATTACTTGGATAGGTTGGGAGAGTGGGCAGAGAAGTGGCGAATGGAATATAGTGTAGCAAAGTGTGGAGTTATACATTTTTGGTAAAAAATAATAAAGGTGCAAATGATTCGCTAAATGGGGAGAAAATCCAGAAATAGGAGGTGTAAAGGGATTTGTTAAGTTGTTGATGTTGTTAATTTGCAAGTCAAAGCGGTAGTAAAGAAAGCAAACTCAATACTAGCATTTTTTTCACGAGGGCATGTATACAAAAACAGGGATGTAATGCTCAGGCTCTATAAGACTGCATTTGGAATATTTGAAAGGCTTGTATGGAGTGGATGTGGAGAGGATGTTTCCACTAGTGGAAGAGCCTAGGACTAGAGCTCATAACCTCAGACTTAAAGGATGTTCTTTTAGGAAGGAGATGAGGGGAAATTTCTTTCGTCAGAGGGTGGCGAATCTGTGCAATTCTTTGCCACATAAGGGTGCAGAGACAAAGTCAGTGGATATTTTTAAGACAAAAATAGATAGATTTTTGACTAGTACAAGTGTCAGGGGTTATGGGGAGAAGGCGGGAGAATAGGGTTAGCAGGGAAAGATAGATTACCCATGATTGAATGACGGAGTAGGAATAAAGAGTTGGTGGTGGACATTAAGAGGAAAAGAACACCCCTGTCCCCTGTCTCAATCAATGGTGTGGGTGTGCAGCTTACCAGGGAGTACAAATTCCTTGGAGTGTATCTGGACAGTAAGCTGGACTGGTCCAAGAACGCTGAGGCCCCATACAAGAAAGGACAGAGCCGGCTATACTTTTTAAGAAGGCTCCGTTCATTCAACGTCTGGAGTGAGGTGCTGCAGTTGTTCTACCAATCGGTAGTAGTCAGTGCCATCTTCTTCGCTGCCGTGTCCTGGGGCAGCAGGGCGAAGGACGCGGACGCCAATAGGATTAACAATCTCATCAGGAAGCTTGGCTCTGTCCTGGGGGCAGAGCTGCATTCATGGGAGTTGGTCTTGGAGGGGAGGATGCTCCTCAAACTGCGGAGCATCCTGGACAATACAGCTCACCCCCTCCATGACACACTGGTCAATATGAGGAGCACCTTCAGCAACTGATTGGTTCACCAAGATTTAGGACAGAACGTCACAGAAGATCCTTCTTCCCTGTAGTTATCAACCTATACAACTCCTCCTCCTTCTGTCGTGGGGTAGAACGAGATTGAGACTGACACCCTTCCCCAATCTTTGCACATCACCAATCCTTTCCACTCGTCACTTTAATTTCATTCAATTTTGTTTCGGATCGGAACTCTTCACAGTTTCAACTTCCTCTGTGTGCTACTGGAGTACGCCATTGGTTTGATAAAGTAAAAACCATGTCTTAAATCTCCTAATTTCTTATTTTTAAAAAAACATTGATTTAAACACCATGCTTCAGATCATGATGGGAGTCAAGAACCACAGGACCTTGTTTTAAGATAAGAGGGAAAAATTTAATAGGGACCTGATGAGCAACCTTTTCACATATAGGGCGGTTGATACTTAGAATAAGTTCCCAAATGAAGTGAGTTAAGGCAGGTACTATCATCCATATATTAGAACTCTTGTTTGTTTATTTGTTTGTTTGTTGTTCCTGAACTGCAGCCAAAACGGTACCAGATAGCACGACAATTTTAGGCCCGCCTAATTCACCGTCCTCCTTTTGGTGATAATGGAAGAGGTTCAATTGAAATCGGTGTTATATTTTTTTAAGTTATTCACATTTTAAAGTTTGAATCTATCTCATAGGGAGGGAGTGGGAGGCAGGGGTTGGAGGGAGGGGGAGGGAGGGGGAAGGAGGGATGATAAGGGGGGTTGAGAAGGATGGGTGGGGGGAGGGGGTGGGAGGGGAACGGGAAGGGAAGTGGGTGGGTGGAGGGGAGTAAGGGGAGGGAGGGGTAAAGGAGGGGGGAGAGTGAGAGGCGAGGGGGAGGGGGTGAGGAGAGGGTGCTGCATCAATGCGGGAGAGGTTTGGGCCCAAAAAGTCCATTTGGTCCAGTCATATTTAAAAATCAGATTGACAGGAATGCGCATAGGTAAAGTTTATACATATAAAATTCGTAAGGGATTGGACAGACTAGATGCAGGAAAATGTTCCCGGTGTTATTGGGAGTCCAAGAGACAGACTTCACAGTTTAAGAGTAAGATGTTAGCCATTTAGGACTGAAATGAGGAAAAACCTTTTCACCCATTGAGTTGTGAATCTGTGGGATTCTCTGCCACAGAAGGCAGTGGAGGCCATTTAACCGTATGATTTCAAGGGAGAGTTGAATGTAACTCTTGGGGCTAACGGAATCAAGGGGTCTGAGGGGAAAACAGGGACGTGGTATTGATTCTGGATGTTCAGCCATTATCATATTGATTGGCTTACTCGAAGGGCCGCATACTCCTGCACCTATTTTCTATGTTGCATGTGCTCTGTGTTTGTTTATGACTGTTAGCAGATCAACCTACCTCCTGGGATCAATAAAGTTCTATCGTATCGTATCGTTCCACGCTCTATATTTAAATTAAACTAAACTAAACTGAACATCCTCTGGACCCACTCCAACACCAGCACATCCCTCCTCAGATTGGAGCCCAAAACTACCTACAATACTCCAAATGCGGGTTATCCATTCACCAACTCAACCCTCCGGATATATAAAGATGTTCTTACATTATAAGAATGTAATATAAGGAAAAATAAAACGAGAATAAAATTGAAAAGGCGGACCCTTTATAATGTGTACAACACTCACACCCTGTGGTGTCCCGCCTCAATTGCACGTCCTGTTATTTTGTGTCACTTTGATATTCGTCCCACATTTGTATTTACAGACATATGCATACTTTTTTGAATAAAATGGGTTTTAAAATCCAAAGCTAGCTTTATTTGTCGTAAGCAGGCGGTGCTTTGCTGTGATGAAGATCCATCATGAATTGTGGACCCATAGGTGACTTCTGATTAGTAGGAGTGTCAGGAGTTAATTAAAGAAGGCAGTTGAATGGGGTTGAAATGGAAAGATAGTTCAGCCATGAATGAATGATGGAGTAGACTCGATGTGTCGAAAGGCCTAATTTTGCTCCTCTATCGTATGAACATGAACAGGGGTCACAGTTTAAGAGTAAGGGGTAAGCCGTTTGGGACTGAGATAAGGACAAACGTTTTTCATCCAGAGAGTTGTGAGTCTGCGGAAATTATCTGCTACTGAAGGCAGTGGAGGCCAATTGACTGGATGTTTTCAAGTGAGAGTTAGATTTAGATCTTAGGGGTAACGGAAACAAGGGGTATGGCGAGAAAGCAGGAACGGGGTACAGGTTTTGCATATTCAGCAATGATCATATTGAATGGCGGTGCTGGCTCGTAAGGGCCGAAGCACCTATTTTCTTTGTTTCTTTGTTTCTCTGAATTAAAGTGTTGTGGATAAAATACAGGGGACAAGGGGCAAGACACCAGTCGCTGGGAGTGTTGTCCACAAAATGACAGGGCCTGTAATTGTGGCGTGACGTCACTGAGTGGGAGTGTGTTGACCAAGAACTTGTAATTGTGCCATGAGGAGAAAGTCCACAGTTAATCGCAAGAACCTAAACAGCATGGATGTACAGAGGGATCTTGCAGTCAAAGGCCATAACTCCCTGAAAGCGGCAACAGAAGATGCTCTTGCCCTGTTGCCTATGTTTTGAAAAAAACTTTTGCTTAATATGTTGAATTTTTTTTTTTAGAGTCATAATAATACAGAGTAATACAGTGTGGAAACAGGCCCTTCGGCCCAACTTGCCCACATATCGCAGCTACACTAACCCCACCTGCCCGCGTTTGGACAATATCCCTCCAAACCTATCCTATCCATACACATGTCTGCTTCTTAAAAATTGGGATAGTCCCCGGCCTCAACGAATTCCTCCTCAGCTCGTTCCATACACCCACCCACAAAAGATGCCCCTCAGGTTCCTATTAAATCTTTTCCCCTCCGCCTTGAACCCATGTCCTCTGGATCTCAATTCCCCTACTCTGGGCAAAAGACTCTGCCCGATCAATTCTTCTCATGATTTTCTACACCTGTCTAAGATAGAAACATAGAAACATAGAAAATAGGTGCAGGAGTAGGCTATTCGGCCCTTCGAGCCTGTACCGCCATTCAATATGATCATGGCTGATCATCCAGCTCAGTAACCTGTACCTGCCTTCTCTCCATACCCCCTGATCCCTTTAGCAAAAAGGGCCACATCTAACTCCCTCTTATATATAGCCAATGAACTGGCCTCAACTACCTTCTGTGGCTGAGAATTCCACAGACTCACCACTCTCTGTGTGAAGAAATGTTTTCTCATCTCGGTCCTAAAAGACTTCCCCCTTATCCTCAAGCTGTGACCCCTGGTTGTGGACTCCCCCAACATCGGGAACAATCTTCCCGCATCTAGCCTCTCCAAGCCCTTAAGAATTTTATATGTTTCTATAAGATCCCCCCTCAGTCTTCTAAATTCCAGCGAGTACAAGCCTAGTCTATCCAATCTTTCTTCATATGAAAGTCCCGCCATCCCAGGGATCAATCTGGTGAACCTTCTCTGTACTCCCTCTAAGGCAAGAACATCTTTCCTCAGATTAGGAGACCAAAACTGCACACAATACTCCAGGTGCGGTCTCACCAAGACCCTGTACAACTGCAGTAGAACCTCCCTGCTCCTAAACTCAAATCCTCTTGCTATGAATGCCAACATACCATTCGCTTTCTTCACTGCCTGCTGCACCGCACGGTTGCTTTCAATGACTGGTGCACCATGACACTCAGGTCACGTTGCATCTCCCCTTCTCCTAATCGTTCACCATTCAGGTAATACTCTGCTTTCCTCTTCTTGCCGCCAAATTGGATAACCTCACATTTATCCACATTATATTGCATCTGCCATGCATTTGCCCACTCGCCTAATCTATCCAAGTCACTCTGCAGCCTCCTAGCGTCCTCCCCGCAGCTAACACTGCCACCCAGCTTCGTGCCATCCGCAAACTTAGAAATGTTGCAATTCCCACGTCCAAATAATTAATATACACTGTAAATAACTGGGGTCCCAGCACTGAGCCTTGCGGTACCCCACTAGTCCCTGCCTGCCATTCCGAAAACGACCCGTTTATTCCTACTCTTTGCATCCTGTCCGCCAATCAATTTTCTATCCACCTCAACACTGAACCCTCAATACCGTGTGCTTTATGTTTGTACACCAATCTCCTATGTGGGACCTTGTCGAAGGCCTTCTGAAAGTCCAGATATAACACATCGACTGGTTCTCCCTTATCCACTCTACTAGTTACATCCTCGAAAAGTTCTATAAGATTCGTCAGACATGATTTGCCTTTTGTAAATCCATGCTGACTTTGTCCGATGATTTCACCACTTTCCAAATGTGATGCTATCACATCTTTAATAACTGACTTTAGCATTTCCCCCACTACCGATGTTAGGCTAACTGGTCTATAATACCCGTTTTCTCTCTCCCTCCCTTTTTAAAAAGTGGGGTTACATTAGCTACCCTCCAATCCTCAGGAAATACTCCAGAATCTAAAGAGTTTTGTAAAATTATCACTAATGCATCCACTATTTCTGAGGCTACTTCCTTAAGCACTCTGGGATGCAGCCTATCTGGCCCTGGGGATTTATCTGCCTTTAATCCATTTAATTTACCTAACACCACTTCCCGATTAACCTGGATTTCCCTCAGTTCCTCCATCTCATTAGACCCCCGGTCCCCCGCTATTTCCGGCAGACTGTTTATGTCTTCCTTAGTGAAGACAGAACCGAAGTCTTTGTTCAATTGGTCTGCCATCTCCTTGTTCCCTATGATCAATTCACCTGTTTCCGACTGCAAGGGACCTACATTTGTCAACTAATCTTTTTCTCTTGACATATCTATAAAAGCTTTTGCAGTCAGTTTTTATGTTCCTTGCCGGTTTCCCCTCATAATCTATTTTTCCTTTCCTAATTAAGCCCTTTGTCCTCCACTGCTGCACTCTGAATTTCTCCCAGTCCTCTGGCATGATACTTTTTCTGGCTAATCTGTATGCTTCATCTTTTGTTCTAATACTATCCTTGATTTCCCTTGTTAGCCACGGATGCACTACCTTTCCTGGTTTGTTCTTTTGCCAAACTGGGATGAACACTTGATGTAGTTCATCCATGCGACCTTTAATTGCCTTCCATTGCATGTCCACCGTTAACCCTTTCAGCATCAATTGCCAGTCTATCTTGGACAATTCACGCCTCATACCCTCAAAGTTACCTTTCTTTAAGTTCAGAACACTTGTTTCTGAATTGACTTTGTCACTCTCCATCCTAATGAAGAACTCTACCATATTATGATCACTCTTGCCCAAGGGGCCTCGCACAACAAGACTGCTAACTAACCCTTCCTCATTACTCAATACTCAGTCTAGAATGGCCTGCTCTCTCGTTGGTTCCTCGACATGTTGGTTTAGAAAACCATCTCGCAAACATTCCAAGAAATCCTCTTCCTCAGCACCCCTGCCAGTTTGGTTCACCCAATCTATATGTAGATCGAAGTCACCCATTATAACTGCTGCACCTTTGGTGCATG
>NW_027602157.1:0-46918 GCF_053455715.1 Rhinoraja longicauda | reverse complement strand
AGATTTGGAAAGTTTTGAGAAGTTAGAGAGAGAGAGGGAGAGAGAGAGGGAGAGGTGAGAGGGAGAGGGATCTGAGAGAGAGAGAAGGCCCTTGTGGCTAGAGGGATCAGGGGGTATGGAGAGGAGGCAGGTACGGGATACTGAGTTGGATGATCAGCCATGATCATATTGAATGGCGGTGCGTACAGGATCGAAGTGCTGAATGGCCTCCTGCACCTACTGTCTATGTTTCTATGAAGAGAGAAGGAATTAGAGAAAGGAGCGGAAATAGTGAGAGATTGAGAGAGGGGGGGGAGAGAGAGAGAGAGAGAGAGAGAGAGAGAGAGAGAGAGAGAGAGAGAGAGAGAGAGAGAGAAGAGAGAGAGAGAGAGAGAAAGTTTGAGAGAGAGAGACAGGAAAGAGTGGGAGAGAGAGAGAGGGAGAGAGAGAGAGAGAGAGAGAGAGGGAGAGAGAGGGGAAGAGAGAGAGAGAGTTTGAGAAAGTTTTGAGAAAGTTTGAGAGAGAGAGGGGGGAGAGGAGAGAGAGGGGATGAGAGTGAGAAAGTTTGAGGGGGATGAGAGAGAAAGTTTGAGAGAGAGAGAGAGAGAGAGAGAGAGAGAGAGAGAGAGAGAGAGAGAGAGAGAGAGAGAGAGAGAGGGAGAGAGAGAGAGAGAGAGAGAGAGAGAGAGTGTTTTGAAAGTTTTGAGATAGTTTGAGAGAGAGAGAGAGAGGTAGAGAGAGAGTTTCGGAAAGTTTTGAGAAAGTCCCTCTCTCCATTTCTCAATTTTCACATTCTCTTCTTTTTCACTCAATTCCCCATTTCTCCCTCAAATCCTGTCTGCTTCCCTCCCCTTCCCCCCTCCCCCACTCACCCCAGCCCACACTCCTCCATCTCCTTCCCTCCCCCTCTCTCTCTCTCTCTCCCCCTCCCTCCCTTCTTCCCTCCCTCTCTCCCTTTGTCTACAAACGCGGACCGGAGAGAGAGAAGGGGGCGGTTCCTTCTCCTCCCTCTGACCGACGTCCACGCGTCCAATCGCCGCCGCCCGCCCGCCCTAACCGACGGCCGCCCGGACCAATCGTCGCCGCCTGCTCCCCAGTCCAAGCCCCGCCCCTCCGCTTCCCCTCCCGCCCGCCTGCCAATCTCCGGGCCTGGGGCGGGACGTCCCGGCGCCTTGATGGACGCGCGCCGCGGCCAATGGTGCTAAGGGATCGCACCCTTTGTCTCGCTTGCAAAGATTATTGTAAATGCAACGATTTTACTGCATTTAACAGCCCAGGGTGGTTACAATATTGCTTTAAATGCAACGCCAGCGCTGCATTTAACATTGCAGTGGCCTGCAAAGTTATTTTAATGCGTTGCATTAGTTGCATTGAACATTTGAGAGATTGATTGATGGATGGATGGATGGATGGATGGATGGATGGATGGATGGATGGATGGATGGATGGATGGATGGATGGATGGATGGATGGATGGATGGATTGGATGGATGGATCGATCGATCGATCGATCGATTGGTGGGTGGGTGGATGTCAGGAGGAACCTATACAAAATGGCGGCACTGCCCTAGCAGCTGCGGCTCACCTGCGGTCCATTTGTTTTTGTGTTTTTGTTGGGTTTTTTTGGTCTTAATTGTAGTTGTGATGTGGTGTTTTTGTGTTTGTGTACTATGTGTGTATGTGGGGGGGAGGGGGAATCTGTAACATTGTAAATATGTGTCCCTTCCGAACGGAGACCCGACCTTTGTTTTCTGGGTGTTGTCTCCGTTCCTGCTGCGGCCTACCATCGGCCCAACTCCTGGAGCTGGACTGTGTTTTGGGGGGTTTTTGGGGTTGGGTAATTTGGGTGCCTGTTTAGTGCTTTTATTGTTGGACTGGGTTTTTGGGGGTGTAATTTTGATGCTTATTTAATGCTTTTGTTGTTGGACTGTGGGTGATTGAATTAACATTTTGTTCAAGATGGCCGCGCCGTTGTGTTTGGCTGCCTGCCACTGTATGTTTCTTTTTTTTTCCTAGTCAGATGTGCAGCACTTTGGTCAACGTGGGTTGTTTTTTAAATGTGCTATACAAATAAATTGACTTGACTTGACTTGACCAATAAAGATTTTTTCACAGACAGCACTTGTTTATAACGCGCGCACACACACGCACGACACCTGTTTATTCTTTATCCCTTGTTCCGTATAAGTATGTATGTATGTACGGGGTTAATCAATATCTGTTATGGCCTGAGTGTAAGACAAGTGTTTGGGCCCTTCAGGTTGGCGCGGGCGGGTGGCAGGCAGGCAGGCAGGCAGATAAAAGACGGCCATCGCAAGCTTGGTCACAACTGCTGGAGTGTCGGAGTGTCTACTAGACTGGGGTAAGTCAGTCAGCTCACACACACACACACACACACACACACACACACACACACACACACACCCGCACACAATTAGGGTGACGTCTGTTTTTTATTGCTGGGGGGAGAGAGAGGGGGGGGAGAGATAGAGCTGGGGGAGAGAGAGAGTGGGGGAGAGAGCTGGGGGGGAGAGAGAGAGAGGGGGAGATCCAAACACAAACACAGACCCAAACACAAACCGAAACACAGACCCAAACACAAACCCAAACCCAAACCCAAACACAAACCCAAACACAAACCCAAACACAAACACAGACCCAAACACAAACACAAACCCAAACACAAACCCAAACACAAACCCAAACACAGACCCAAACACAGACCCAAACACAAACACAAACCCAAACACAGACCCAAACACAGACCCAAACACAAACACAAACACAAACACAGACCCAAACACAAACCCAAACACAAACCCAAACACAAACACAAACACAAACCCAAACACAGACCCAAACACAAACACAAACACAGACTCAAACACAAACCCAAACACAGACCCAAACACAAACCCAAACACAGACCCAAACACAGACCCAAACACAAACACAAACACAGACCCAAACACAAACCCAAACACAGACCCAAACACAAACCCAAACACAAACACAGACCCAAACACAAACCCAAACACAGACCCAAACACAAACCCAAACACAAACACAAACCCAAACACAAACCCAAACACAAACCCAAACACAGACCCAAACACAAACCCAAACACAAACACAAACCCAAACACAAACCCAAACACAAACCCAAACACAAACACAAACACAGACCCAAACACAAACCCAAACACAAACCCAAACACAGACCCAAACACAGACCTAAACACAAACACAGACCCAAACACAAACCCAAACACAGACCCAAACACAAACCCAAACACAAACACAAACACAGACCCAAACACAAACCCAAACACAGACCCAAACACAAACCCAAACACAAACACAAACCCAAACACAAACCCAAACACAAACCCAAACACAAACACAAACACAGACCCAAACACAAACCCAAACACAAACCCAAACACAAACCCAAACAAACACAGACCCAAACACAAACCCAAACACAAACCCAAACACAAACCCAAACACGAACCCAAACACAAACACAAACCCAAACACAAACCCAAACACAAACCCAAACTCAAACACAAACACAAACCCAAACACAGACTCAAACACAAACACAAACCCAAACACAAACCCAAACACAAACCCAAACACAAACACAAACCCAAACCCAAACACAAACCCAAACACAGACCCAAACACAAACCCAAACACAGACTCAAACAGACCCAAACACAGACCCAAACACAGACCCACACACACACCCACACACACACACCCACACACACACCCACACACACACCCACACACAAACAGACCCACACAGACCCACACACATCAGACACACTTCCCCGAAGCACTTCCACATGCCGGATAGTCTCCTCCCTGCCCTGGAGGTTCCGCTACGTGCCGGGGGTAGTAAATAAAATAATAATACTATAGTAATAATAATTTATATTATTAATAATAATAAGAATTAATCAAAGATTGATTGATTGATTGATCGGTGAGTGGGTGGATGGATGTCAGGAGGAACCGTACACCAATAAAGATTTTAATGGTACGATGCATTAGTTGCATTGAAAATTTGAGAGATTTTGCATGATTATTACAATGATTTTAATGCGTTTAATACCCCAGAACAGCTGCAATTTTGCTTTAATGGAAGGCCTGCGCTGCATTTAACATTGCAGGAGCCTGCAAAGTTGTTCTAATGCGTTGCATTAATTGCATTTAACATTTGAGAGGTTTTGCAAAATGATTGCAATTAATTTTATTGCATTTAACATCCCAGGGGTTGCAATATTGCTTTAATGCAACGCCAGCGCTGCATTTAACAATGCAGCAGCCTGCAAAGTTATCCTAATACGATGCATTAGTCGCATTTAACATTTGAGAGGTTTTGCAGGATTATTATTGCATTTCACATCGCAGGGTGTTGCAATATTTCTTTAATGCAAGGCGATCATTGCATTTAACATTGCAGCAGCCAGAAAAGTCATCCTAATGCGATGCATTTGTTGCATTTAACATTTGAGAGGTTTTGCAAAATTATTCCAATTAATTTAATGCATATAACATCCATTGGGGGTCGCTAGATGACTTTAATGCAAGGCCATCACTGCATTTAACATTGCAGTAGCCTGCAAAGTTATCGTAATACGATGCATTAGTCACGTTTAACATTTGAGAGGTTTTGCAGGATTATTATTGCATTTCACATCGCAGGGTGTTGCAATATTTCTTTAATGCAAGGCGATCACTGCATTTAACATTGCAGCAGCCTGAAAAGTCATCCTAATGCGATGCCGGGGATAGTAAATACAATAATAATACTATAGTAATAATAATTAATATTATTAATAATAAGAATTAATCAAAGATTGATTGGTTGGTTGGTTGGTTGGTTGGTTGGTTGGTTGGTTGGTTGGTTGGTTGGTTGGTTGGTTGGTTGGTTGGTTGGTTGGTTGGTTGGTTGGTTGGTTGGTTGGTTGGTTGGTTGGTTGGTTGGTTGGTTGGTTGGTTGGTTGGTTGGTTGGTTGGTTGGTTGGTTGGTTGGTTGGTTGGTTGGTTGGTTGGTTGGTTTGTTGGTTGGTTGGTTGGTTGGGTGGGTGGGTGGATCGATCGATCGATCGATTGCTTGGTGGGTGGGTGGATGTCAGGAGGAACCTATACAAAATGGCGGCACTGCCCTAGCAGCTGCGGCTCACCTGCGGTCCATTTGTTTTTGTGTTTTTGTTGGGTTTTTTTGGTCTTAATTGTAGTTGTGATGTGGTGTTTTTGTGTTTGTGTACTATGTGTGTATGTGGGGGGAGGGGGAAACTGTAACATTGTAAATATGTGTCCCTTCCGAACGGAGACCCGACCTTTGTTTTCTGGGTGTTGTCTCCGTTCCTGCTGCGGCCTACCATCGGCCCAACTCCTGGAGCTGGACTGTGTTTTTGGGGGTTTTTGGGGTTGGGTAATTTGGGTGCCTGTTTAGTGCTTTTATTGTTGGACTGTGTTTTTGGGGGTGTAATTTTGATGCTTATTTAATGCTTTTGTTGTTGGACTGTGGGTGATTGAATTAACATTTTGTTCAAGATGGCCGCGCCGTTGTGTTTGGCTGCCTGCCACTGTATGTTTCTTTTTTTTTCCTAGTCAGATGTGCAGCACTTTGGTCAACGTGGGTTGTTTTTTAAATGTGCTATACAAATAAATTGACTTGACTTGACTTGACCAATAAAGATTTTTTCACAGACAGCACTTGTTTATAACGCGCGCACACACACGCACGACACCTGTTTATTCTTTATCCCTGTTCCGTATAAGTATGTATGTATGTACGGGGTTAATCAATATCTGTTATGGCCTGAGTGTAAGACAAGTGTTTGGGCCCTTCAGGTTGGCGCGGGCGGGTGGCAGGCAGCCCTTCAGGTTGGCGCGGGCGGGTGGCAGGCAGGCAGGCAGGCAGATAAAAGACGGCCATCGCAAGCTTGGTCACAACTGCTGGAGTGTCGGAGTGTCTACTAGACTGGGGTAAGTCAGTCAGCTCACACACACACACACACACACACACACACACACACACCCGCACACAATTAGGGTGACGTCTGTTTTTTATTGCTGGGGGGGAGAGAGAGGGGGGGGGGAGAGATAGAGCTGGGGGAGAGAGAGAGTGGGGGAGAGAGCTGGGGGGGAGAGAGAGAGAGGGGGAGATCCAAACACAAACACAGACCCAAACACAAACCGAAACACAGACCCAAACACAAACCCAAACCCAAACCCAAACACAAACCCAAACACAAACCCAAACACAAACACAGACCCAAACACAAACACAAACCCAAACACAAACCCAAACACAAACCCAAACACAGACCCAAACACAGACCCAAACACAAACCCAAACACAAACCCAAACACAGACCCAAACACAGACCCAAACACAAACACAAACACAAACACAGACCCAAACACAAACCCAAACACAAACCCAAACACAAACACAAACACAAACCCAAACACAGACCCAAACACAAACACAAACACAGACTCAAACACAAACCCAAACACAGACCCAAACACAAACCCAAACACAGACCCAAACACAGACCCAAACACAAACACAAACACAGACCCAAACACAAACCCAAACACAGACCCAAACACAAACCCAAACACAAACACAGACCCAAACACAAACCCAAACACAGACCCAAACACAAACCCAAACACAAACACAAACCCAAACACAAACCCAAACACAAACCCAAACACAAACACAAACACAGACCCAAACACAAACACAAACCCAAACACAGACCCAAACACAGACCCAAACACAAACACAAACACAGACCCAAACACAAACCCAAACACAGACCCAAACACAAACCCAAACACAAACACAAACACAGACCCAAACACAAACCCAAACACAGACCCAAACACAAACCCAAACACAAACACAAACCCAAACACAAACCCAAACACAAACCCAAACACAAACACAGACCCAAACACAAACCCAAACACAAACCCAAACACAAACCCAAACACAAACACAGACCCAAACACAAACCCAAACACAAACCCAAACACAAACCCAAACACGAACCCAAACCCAAACCCAAACACAAACCCAAACACAAACCCAAACTCAAACACAAACACAAACCCAAACACAGACTCAAACACAAACACAAACCCAAACACAAACCCAAACACAAACACAAACACAAACACAAACACAGACCCAAACACAAACCCAAACACAAACCGAAACACAAACACAGACCCAAACACAGACCCAAACACAGACCCACACACACACCCACACACACACACCCACACACACACCCACACACACACCCACACACAAACAGACCCACACAGACCCACACACATCAGACACACTTCCCCGAAGCACTTCCACATGCCGGATAGTCTCCTCCCTGCCCTGGAGGTTCCGCTACGTGCCGGGGGTAGTAAATAAAATAATAATACTATAGTAATAATAATTTATATTATTAATAATAATAAGAATTAATCAAAGATTGATTGATTGATTGATCGGTGAGTGGGTGGATGGATGTCAGGAGGAACCGTACACCAATAAAGATTTTAATGGTACGATGCATTAGTTGCATTGAACATTTGAGAGATTTTGCATGATTATTACAATGATTTTAATGCGTTTAATACCCCCGAACACCTGCAATTTTGCATTAATGCAAGGCCTGCGCTGCATTTAACATTGCAGGAGACTGCAAAGTTGTTCTAATGCATTGCATTAATTGCATTTAACATTTGAGAGGTTTTGCAAAATTATTGCAATTAATTTTATTGCATTTAACATCCCAGTGGTTGCAATATTGCTTTAATGCAACGACATCGCTGCATTTAACAATGCAGCAGCCTGCAAAGTTATCCTAACACGATGCATTAGTCGCATTTAACATTTGAGAGGTTTTGCAGGTTATTATTGCATTTCACATCGCAGGGTGTTGCAATATTTCTTTAATGCAAGGCGATCACTGCATTTAACATTGCAGCAGCCTGAAAAGTCATCCTAATGCGATGCATTTGTTGCATTTAACCTTTGAGAGGTTTTGCAAAATTATTGCAATTAATTTAATGCAGAAAACATCCATTGGGGGTAGCTAGGTGACTTTAATGCAAGGCCATCACTGCATTTAACATTGCAGTAGCCTGCAAAGTTATCCTAATACGACGCATTAGTCACGTTTAACATTTGAGAGGTTTTGCAGGATTATTATTGCATTTCACATCGCAGGGTGTTGCAATATTTCTTTAATGCAAGGCGATTACTGCATTTAACATTGCAGCAGTCTGAAAAGTCATCCTAATGCGATGCATTTGTTGCATTTAACATTTGAGAGATTTTGCAAAATTATTGCAATTAATTTAATGCATATAACATCCATTGGGGGTCGCTAGATGACTTTAATGCAAGGCCATCACTGCATTTAACATTGCAGTAGCCTGCAAAGTTATCCTAATACGATGCATTAGTCACGTTTAACATTTGAGAGGTTTTGCAGGATTATTATTGCATTTCACATCGCAGGGTGTTGCAATATTTCTTTAATGCAAGGCGATCACTGCATTTAATATTGCAGCAGCCTGAAAAGTCATCCTAATGCGATGCATTTGTTGCATTTAACATTTGAGAGGTTTTGCAAAATTATTGCAATTAATTTAATGCATATAACATCCATTGGGGGTCGCTAGATGACTTTAATGCAAGGCCATCACTGCATTTAACACTGCAGTAGCCTGCAAAGTTATCCTAATACGATGCATTAGTCACGTTTAACATTTGAGAGGTTTTGCAGGATTATTATTGCATTTCACATCGCAGGGTGTTGCAATATTTCTTTAATGCAAGGCGATCACTGCATTTAACATTGCAGCAAGCCTGAAAAGTCATCCTAATGCGATGCATTTGTTGCATTTAACGTTTGAGAGGTTTTGCAAAATTATTGCAATTAATTTAATGCAGAAAACATCCATTGGGGGTAGCTAGGTGACTTTAATGCAAGGCCATCACTGCATTTAACATTGCAGTAGCCTGCAAAGTTATCCTAATACGAAGCATTAGTCACGTTTAACATTTGAGAGGTTTTGCAGGATTATTATTGCATTTCACATCGCAGGGTGTTGCAATATTTCTTTAATGCAAGGCGATCACTGCATTTAACATTGCAGCAGCCTGAAAAGTCATCCTAATGCGATGCATTTGTTGCATTTAACATTTGAGAGGTTTTGCAAAATTATTGCAATTAATTTAATGCATATAACATCCATTTGGGGTCGCTAGATGACTTTAATGCAAGGCCATCACTGCATTTAACATTGCAGTAGCCTGCAAAGTTATCCTAATACGATGCATTAGTCACGTTTAACATTTGAGAGGTTTTGCAGGATTATTATTGCATTTCACATCGCAGGGTGTTGCAATATTTCTTTAATGCAAGGCGATCACTGCATTTAACATTGCAGCAGCCTGAAAAGTCATCCTAATGCGATGCATTTGTTGCATTTAACATTTGAGTGGTTTTGCAAAATTATTGCAACAGACCCAAACACAAACCCAAACACAAACCCAAACACAGACCCAAACACAAACCCAAACACAAACCCAAACACAAACCGAAACACAAATCCAAACACAAACCCAAACACAAACCCAAACACAGACCCAAACACAAACCCAAACACAAACACAAACACAAACCCAAACACAGACCCAAACACAAACCCAAACACAAACCCAAACACAAATCCAAACACAAACCCAAACACAAACCCAAACACAGACCCAAACACAGACCCAAACACAGACACACACACAGACACACACACAGACACACACACACACACGCACACACAGAGACACACACAGACACACACACAGACACACACAGACCCACACACATCAGACACACTTCCCAGAAGCACTTCCACATGCCGGATAGTCTCCTCCCTGCCCTGGAGGTTCCGCTACGTGCCGGGGGTAGTAAATACAATAATAATATTATAGTAATAAAAATTTATATTATTAATAATAATAAGAATTAATCAAAGATTGATTGATTGATTGATTGATCGGTGAGTGGGTGGATGGATGTCAGGAGGAACCGTACACCAATAAAGATTTTAATGGTACGATGCATTAGTTGCATTGAACATTTGAGAGATTTTGCATGATTATTACAATGATTTTAATGCGTTTAATACCCCAGAACAGCGGCAATTTTGCTTTAATGCAAGGCCTGCGCTGCATTTAACATTGCAGGAGCCTGCAAAATTGTTCTAATGCGTTGCATTAATTGCATTTAACATTTGAGAGGTTTTGCAAAATTATTGCAATTAATTTTATGGCATTTAACATCCCAGGGGTTGCAATATTGCTTTAATGCAACGCCAGCGCTGCATTTAACAATGCAGCAGCCTGCAAAGTTATCCTAATACGATGCGTTAGTTGCATTTAACATTTGAGAGGTTTTGCAAAATTATTGCAATTAATTTTATTGCATTTAACATCCCAGGGGGTTGCAATATTGCTTTAATGCAACGCCAGCGCTGCATTTAACAATCCAGCAGCCTTCAAAGTTATCCTAATACGATGGGACGTACAGGTATGTAGGTTAATTGGCTGTGTAAATGTAAAAATTGTCCCTAGTGGGTGTAGGATAGTGTTAATGTACGGGGATCGCTGGGCGGCACGGACTTGGTGGGCCGAAAGGGCCTGTTTCCGGCTGTATATATATGATATGATATGATATGATGCATTAGTTGCATTTAACATTTGAGAGGTTTTGCAGGATGATTGCAATTAATTTAATGCATTTAACATCCACTGGGGGTCGCTAGATGACTTTAATGCAAGGCCATCACTGCATTTAACATTGCAGCAGCCTGCAAAGTTATCCTAATGCGATGCATTAGTCGCATTTAACATTTGAGAGATTTGCAGGATTATTATTGCATTTCACATCGCAGGGTGTTGCAATATTTCTTTAATGCAAGGCGATCACTGCATTTAACATTGCAGCAAGCCTGAAAAGTCATCCTAATGCGATGCATTTGTTGCATTTAACGTTTGAGAGGTTTTGCAAAATTATTGCAATTAATTTAATGCAGAAAACATCCATTGGGGGTAGCTAGGTGACTTTAATGCAAGGCCATCACTGCATTTAACATTGCAGTAGCCTGCAAAGTTATCCTAATACGAAGCATTAGTCACGTTTAACATTTGAGAGGTTTTGCAGGATTATTATTGCATTTCACATCGCAGGGTGTTGCAATATTTCTTTAATGCAAGGCGATCACTGCATTTAACATTGCAGCAGCCTGAAAAGTCATCCTAATGCGATGCATTTGTTGCATTTAACATTTGAGAGGTTTTGCAAAATTATTGCAATTAATTTAATGCATATAACATACATTGGGGGTCGCTAGATGACTTTAATGCAAGGCCATCACTGCATTTAACATTGCAGTAGCCTGCAAAGTTATCCAAATACGATGCATTAGTCACGTTTAACATTTGAGAGGTTTTGCAGGATTATTATTGCATTTCACATCGCAGGGTGTTGCAATATTTCTTTAATGCAAGGCGATCACTGCATTTAACATTGCAGCAGCCTGAAAAGTCATCCTAATGCGATGCATTTGTTGCATTTAACATTTGAGAGGTTTTGCTTAATTATTGCAATTAATTTAATGCATATAACATCCATTGGGGGTAGCTAGGTGACTTTAATGCAAGGCCATCACTGCATTTAACATTGCAGCAGCCTGCAAAGTTATCCTAATGCGATGCATCAATTGCATGTAACATTTGAGAGGTTTTGCATGATTATTGCAACAGACCCAAACACAAACCCAAACACAAACCCAAACACAAACCCAAACACAAACCCAAACACAGACCCAAACACAAACCCAAACACAAACCCAAACACAAACCCAAACACAAATCCAAACGCAAACCCAAACCCAAACACAAACCCAAACACAGACCCAAACACAAACCCAAACACAAACACAAACACAAACCCAAACACAGACCCAAACACAAACACAAACACAAATCCAAACACAAACCCAAACACAGACCCAAACACAGATCCAAACACAAACCCAAACACAAACCCAAACACAGACCCAAACACAGACACACACACAGACACTCACACAGACACACACACACACACCCACACACAGACACACACACAGACACACACACAGACACACACAGACCCACACACATCAGACACACTTCCCAGAAGCACTTCCACATGCCGGATAGTCTCCTCCCTGCCCTGGAGGTTCCGCTACGTGCCGGGGGTAGTAAATACAATAATAATACTATAGTAATAATAATTTATATTATTAATAATAAGAAGAATTAATCAAAGATTGATTGATTGATTGATCGGTGAGTGGGTGGATGGATGTCAGGAGGAACCGTACACCAATAAAGATTTTAATGGTACGATGCATTAGTTGCATTGAACATTTGAGAGATTTTGCATGATTATTACAATGATTTTAATGCGTTTAATACCCCAGAACAGCTGCAATTTTGCTTTAATGCAAGGCCTGCGCTGCATTTAACATTGCAGGAGCCTGCAAAGTTGTTCTAATGCATTGCATTAATTGCATTTAACATTTGAGAGGTTTTGCAAAATTATTGCAATTAATTTTATTGCATTTAACATCCCAGGGGGTTGCAATATTGCTTTAATGCAACGCCAGCGCTGCATTTAACAATGCAGCAGCCTGCAAAGTTATCCTAATACGATGCATTAGTTGCATTTAACATTTGAGAGGTTTTGCAAAATTATTGCAATTAATTTTATTGCATTTAAGATCCCAGGGGGTTGCAATATTGCTTTAATGCAACGCCAGCGCTGCATTTAACAATCCAGCAGCCTGCAAAGTTATCCTAATACGATGCATTAGTTGCATTTAACATTTGAGAGGTTTTGCAGGATGATTGCAATTAATTTAATGCATTTCACATCCACTGGGGGTCGCTAGATGACTTTAATGCAAGGCCATCACGGCATTTAACATTGCAGCAGCCTGCAAAGTTATCCTAATACGAAGCTTTAGTCACGTTTAACATTTGAGAGGTTTTGCAGGATTATTATTGCATTTCACATCGCAGGGTGTTGCAATATTTCTTTAATGCAAGGCGATCACTGCATTTAACATTGCAGCAGCCTGAAAAGTCATCCTAATGCGATGCATTTGTTGCATTTAACATTTGAGAGGTTTTGCAAAATTATTGCAATTAATTTAATGCATATAACATCCATTGGGGGTCGCTAGATGATTTTAATGCAAGGCCATCACTGCATTTAACATTGCAGTAGCCTGCAAAGTTATCCTAATACGATGCATTAGTCACGTTTAACATTTGAGAGGTTTTGCAGGATTATTATTGCATTTCACATCGCAGGGTGTTGCAATATTTCTTTAATGCAAGGCGATCACTGCATTTAACATTGCAGCAGCCTGAAAAGTCATCCTAATGCGATGCATTTGTTGCATTTAACATTTGAGAGGTTTTGCAAAATTATTGCAATTAATTTAATGCATATAACATCCATTGGGGGTAGCTAGGTGACTTTAATGCAAGGCCATCACTGCATTTAACATTGCAGCAGCCTGCAAAGTTATGCTAATGCGATGCATCAATTGCATGTAACATTTGAGAGGTTTTGCATGATTATTGCTACAGACCCAAACACAAACCCAAACACAAACCCAAACACAGACCCAAACACAAACCCAAACACAAACCCAAACACAGACCCAAACACAAACACAAACACAAACCCAAACACAAACCCAAACACAAATCCAAACACAAACCCAAACACAAACCCAAACACAGACCCAAACACAAACCCAAACACAAACACAAACACAAACCCAAACACAGACCCAAAAACAAACCCAAACACAAACCCAAACACAAATCCAAACACAAACCCAAACACAGACCCAAACACAGACCCAAACACAAACCCAAACACAGACGCAAACACAGACCCAAACACAGACACACACACAGACACACACACAGACACACACACACACCCACACACAGACACACACACAGACACACACACAGACACACACAGACCCACACACATCAGACACACTTCCCAGAAGCACTTCCACATGCCGGATAGTCTCCTCCCTGCCCTGGAGGTTCCGCTACGTGCCGGGGGTAGTAAATACAATAATAATACTATAGTAATAATAATTTATATTATTAATAATAATAAGAATTAATCAAAGATTGATTGATTGATTGATCGGTGAGTGGGTGGATGGATGTCAGGAGGAACCGTACACCAATAAAGATTTTAATGGTACGATGCATTAGTTGCATTGAACATTTGAGAGATTTTGCATGATTATTACAATGATTTTAATGCGTTTAATACCCCAGAACAGCTGCAATTTTGCTTTAATGCAAGGCCTGCGCTGCATTTAACATTGCAGGAGCCTGCAAAGTTATCCTAATACGATGCATTAGTTGCATTTCACATTTGAGAGGATTTGCAAAATTATTGCAATTAATTTTATTGCATTTAACATCCCAGGGGGTTGCAATATTGCTTTAATGCAACGCCAGCGCTGCATTTAACAATCCAGCAGCCTGCAAAGTTATCCTAATACGATGCATTAGTTGCATTTAACATTTGAGTGGTTTTGCAGGATGATTGCAATTAATTTAATGCATTTAACATCCACTGGGGTTCGCTAGATGACTTTAATGCAAGGCCATCACTGCATTTAACATTGCAGCAGCCTGCAAAGTTATCCAAATGCGATGCATTAGTCGCATTTAACATTTGAGAGGTTTTGCAGGATTATTATTGCATTTCACATCGCAGGGTGTTGCAATATTTCTTTAATGCAAGGCGATCACTGCATTTAACATTGCAGCAAGCCTGAAAAGTCATCCTAATGCGATGCATTTGTTGCATTTAACGTTTGAGAGGTTTTGCAAAATTATTGCAATTAATTTAATGCAGAAAACATCCATTGGGGGTAGCTAGGTGACTTTAATGCAAGGCCATCACTGCATTTAACATTGCAGTAGCCTGCAAAGTTATCCTAATACGAAGCATTAGTCACGTTTAACATTTGAGAGGTTTTGCAGGATTATTATTGCATTTCACATCGCAGGGTGTTGCAATATTTCTTTAATGCAAGGCGATCACTGCACTTAACATTGCAGCAGCCTGAAAAGTCATCCTAATGCGATGCATTTGTTGCATTTAACATTTGAGAGGTTTTGCAAAATTATTGCAATTAATTTAATGCATATAACATCCATTGGGGGTCGCTAGATGACTTTAATGCAAGGCCATCACTGCATTTAACATTGCAGTAGCCTGCAAAGTTATCCTAATACGATGCATTAGTCACGTTTAAAATTTGAGAGGTTTTGCAGGATTATTATTGCATTTCACATCGCAGGGTGTTGCAATATTTCTTTAATGCAAGGCGATCACTGCATTTAACATTGCAGCAGCCTGAAAAGTCATCCTAATGCGATGCATTTGTTGCATTTAACATTTGAGAGGTTTTGCAAAATTATTGCAATTAATTTAATGCATATAACATCCATTGGGGGTCGATAGATGACTTTAATGCAAGGCCATCACTGCATTTAACATTGCAGTAGCCTGCAAAGTTATCCTAATACGATGCATTAGTCACGTTTAACATTTGAGAGGTTTTGCAGGATTATTATTGCATTTCACATCGCAGGGTGTTGCAATATTTCTTTAATGCAAGGCGATCACTGCATTTAACATTGCAGCAGCCTGAAAAGTCATCCTAATGCGATGCATTTGTTGCATTTAACATTTGAGAGGTTTTGCAAAATTATTGCAATTAATTTAATGCATATAACATCCATTGGGGGTAGCTAGGTGACTTTAATGCAAGGCCATTACTGCATTTAACATTGCAGCAGCCTGCAAAGTTATCCTAATGCGATGCATCAATTGCATGTAACATTTGAGAGGTTTTGCATGATTATTGCTACAGACCCAAACACAAACCCAAACACAGACCCAAACACAAACCCAAACAAACCCAAACACAGACCCAAACACAAACCCAAACACAAACCCAAACACAAACCCAAACACAAATCCAAACACAAACCCAAACACAAACCCAAACACAGACCCAAACACAAACCCAAACACAAACACAAACACAAACCCAAACACAAACCCAAACACAAACCCAAACACAAACCCAAACACAAATCCAAACACAAACCCAAACAGAGATCCAAACACAAAACCCAAACACAAACACAAACACAAACCCAAACACAGACCGAAACACAAACCCAAACACAAACCCAAACACAAATCCAAACACAAACCCAAACACAGACCCAAACACAAACCCAAACACAGACCCAAACACAGACCCAAACACAGACACACACACAGACACACACACACACCCACACACAGACACACACACAGACACACACACACACCCACACACAGACACACACACAGACACACACACAGACACACACAGACCCACACACATCAGACACACTTCCCAGAAGCACTTCCACATGCCGGATAGTCTCCTCCCTGCCCTGGAGGTTCCGCTACGTGCCGGGGGTAGTAAATACAATAATAATACTATAGTAATAATAATTTATATTATTAATAATAATAAGAATTAATCAAAGGTTGATTGATTGATTGATCGGTGAGTGGGTGGATGGATGTCAGGAGGAACCGTGCACAAATAAAGATTTTAATGGTACGATGCATTAGTTGCATTGAACATTTGAGAGATTTTGCATGATTATTACAATGATTTTAATGCGTTTAATACCCCAGAACAGCTGCAATTTTGCTTTAATGCAAGGCCTGCGCTGCATTTAACATTGCAGGAGCCTGCAAAGTTGTTCTAATGCGTTGCATTAATTGCATTTAACATTTGAGAGGTTTTGCAAAATTATTGCAATTAATTTTATTGCATTTAACATCCCAGGGGTTGCAATATTGCTTTAATGCAACGCCAGCGCTGCATTTAACAATGCAGCAGCCTGCAAAGTTATCCTAATACGATGCATTAGTTGCATTTAACATTTGAGAGGATTTGCAAAATTATTGCAATTAATTTTATTGCATTTAACATCCCAGGGGTTGCAATATTGCTTTAATGCAACGCCAGCGCTGCATTTAACAATCCAGCAGCCTGCAAAGTTATCCTAATACGATGCATTAGTTGCATTTAACATTTGAGAGGTTTTGCAGGATGATTGCAATTAATTTAATGCATTTAACATCCACTGGGGGTCGCTAGATGACTTTAATGCAAGGCCATCACTGGATTTAACATTGCAGCAGCCTGCAAAGTTATCCTAATGCGATGCATTAGTCGCATTTAACATTTGAGAGGTTTTGCAGGATTATTATTGCATTTCACATCGCAGGGTGTTGCAATATTTCTTTAATGCAAGGCGATCACTGCATTTAACATTGCAGCAAGCCTGAAAAGTCATCCTAATGCGATGCATTTGTTGCATTTAACGTTTGAGAGGTTTTGCAAAATTATTGCAATTAATTTAATGCAGAAAACATCCATTGGGGTAGCTAGGTGACTTTAATGCAAGGCCATCACTGCATTTAACATTGCAGTAGCCTGCAATGTTATCCTAATACGAAGCATTAGTCACGTTTAACATTTGAGAGGTTTTGCAGGATTATTATTGCATTTCACATCGCAGGGTGTTGCAATATTTCTTTAATGCAAGGCGATCACTGCATTTAACATTGCAGCAGCCTGAAAAGTCATCCTAATGCGATGCATTTGTTGCATTTAACATTTGAGAGGTTTTGCAAAAATATTGCAATTAATTTAATGCATATAACATCCATTGGGGGTCGCTAGATGACTTTAATGCAAGGCCATCACTGCATTTAACATTGCAGTAGCCTGCAAAGTTATCCTAATACGATGCATTAGTCACGTTTAACATTTGAGAGGTTTTGCAGGATTATTATTGCATTTCACATCGCAGGGTGTTGCAATATTTCTTTAATGCAAGGCGATCACTGCATTTAACATTGCAGCAGCCTGAAAAGTCATCCTAATGCGATGCATTTGTTGCATTTAACATTTGAGAGGTTTGCAAAATTATTGCAATTAATTTAATGCATATAACATCCATTGGGGGTCGCTAGATGACTTTAATGCAAGGCCATCACTGCATTTAACATTGCAGTAGCCTGCAAAGTTATCCTAATACGATGCATTAGTCACGTTTAACATTTGAGAGGTTTTGCAGGATTATTATTGCATTTCACATCGCAGGGTGTTGCAATATTTCTTTAATGCAAGGCGATCACTGCATTTAACATTGCAGCAGCCTGAAAAGTCATCCTAATGCGATGCATTTGTTGCATTTAACATTTTTGAGTGGTTTTGCAAAATTATTGCAACAGACCCAAACACAAACCCAAACACAAACCCAAACACAGACCCAAACACAAACCCAAACACAAACCCAAACACATACCGAAACACAAATCCAAACACAAACCCAAACACAAACCCAAACACAGACCCAAACACAAACCCAAACACAAACACAAACACAAACCCAAACACAGACCCAAACACAAACCCAAACACAAACCCAAACACAAATCCAAACACAAACCCAAACACAAACCCAAACACAGACCCAAACACAGACCCAAACACAGACACACACACAGACACACACACAGACACACACACACACGCACACACAGAGACACACACAGACACACACAGACACACACAGACCCACACACATCAGACACACTTCCCAGAAGCACTTCCACATGCCGGATAGTCTCCTCCCTGCCCTGGAGGTTCCGCTACGTGCCGGGGGTAGTAAATACAATAATAATATTATAGTAATAAAAATTTATATTATTAATAATAATAAGAATTAATCAAAGATTGATTGATTGATTGATTGATCGGTGAGTGGGTGGATGGATGTCAGGAGGAACCGTACACCAATAAAGATTTTAATGGTACGATGCATTAGTTGCATTGAACATTTGAGAGATTTTGCATGATTATTACAATGATTTTAATGCGTTTAATACCCCAGAACAGCGGCAATTTTGCTTTAATGCAAGGCCTGCGCTGCATTTAACATTGCAGGAGCCTGCAAAATTGTTCTAATGCGTTGCATTAATTGCATTTAACATTTGAGAGGTTTTGCAAAATTATTGCAATTAATTTTATGGCATTTAACATCCCAGGGGTTGCAATATTGCTTTAATGCAACGCCAGCGCTGCATTTAACAATGCAGCAGCCTGCAAAGTTATCCTAATACGATGCGTTAGTTGCATTTAACATTTGAGAGGTTTTGCAAAATTATTGCAATTAATTTTATTGCATTTAACATCCCAGGGGGTTGCAATATTGCTTTAATGCAACGCCAGCGCTGCATTTAACAATCCAGCAGCCTGCAAAGTTATCCTAATACGATGGGACGTACAGGTATGTAGGTTAATTGGCTGGGTAAATGTAAAAATTGTCCCTAGTGGGTGTAGGATAGTGTTAATGTACGGGGATCGCTGGGCGGCACGGACTTGGTGGGCCGAAAGGGCCTGTTTCCGGCTGTATATATATGATATGATATGATATGATATGATGCATTAGTTGCATTTAACATTTGAGAGGTTTTGCAGGATGATTGCAATTAATTTAATGCATTTAACATCCACTGGGGGTCGCTAGATGACTTTAATGCAAGGCCATCACTGCATTTAACATTGCAGCAGCCTGCAAAGTTATCCTAATGCGATGCATTAGTCGCATTTAACATTTGAGAGATTTGCAGGATTATTATTGCATTTCACATCGCAGGGTGTTGCAATATTTCTTTAATGCAAGGCGATCACTGCATTTAACATTGCAGCAAGCCTGAAAAGTCATCCTAATGCGATGCATTTGTTGCATTTAACGTTTGAGAGGTTTTGCAAAATTATTGCAATTAATTTAATGCAGAAAACATCCATTGGGGGTAGCTAGGTGACTTTAATGCAAGGCCATCACTGCATTTAACATTGCAGTAGCCTGCAAAGTTATCCTAATACGAAGCATTAGTCACGTTTAACATTTGAGAGGTTTTGCAGGATTATTATTGCATTTCACATCGCAGGGTGTTGCAATATTTCTTTAATGCAAGGCGATCACTGCATTTAACATTGCAGCAGCCTGAAAAGTCATCCAAATGCGATGCATTTGTTGCATTTAACATTTGAGAGGTTTTGCAAAATTATTGCAATTAATTTAATGCATATAACATACATTGGGGGTAGCTAGGTGACTTTAATGCAAGGCCATCACTGCATTTAACATTGCAGCAGCCTGCAAAGTTATCCTAATGCGATGCATCAATTGCATGTAACATTTGAGAGGTTTTGCATGATTATTGCAACAGACCCAAACACAAACCCAAACACAAACCCAAACACAAACCCAAACACAAACCCAAACACAGACCCAAACACAAACCCAAACACAAACCCAAACACAAACCCAAACACAAATCCAAACGCAAACCCAAACACAAACCCAAACACAGACCCAAACACAAACCCAAACACAAACACAAACACAAACCCAAACACAGACCCAAACACAAACCCAAACACAAACCCAAACACAAATCCAAACACAAACCCAAACACAGAC
Organism: Rhinoraja longicauda; assembly: GCF_053455715.1. NCBI lineage: Eukaryota > Metazoa > Chordata > Chondrichthyes > Rajiformes > Arhynchobatidae > Rhinoraja > Rhinoraja longicauda. The sequence goes on along the minus strand of NW_027602157.1, from coordinate 26,160 downwards.
CCAAACACAGATCCAAACACAAACCCAAACACAAACCCAAACACAGACCCAAACACAGACACACACACAGACACTCACACAGACACACACACACACACCCACACACAGACACACACACAGACACACACACAGACACACACAGACCCACACACATCAGACACACTTCCCAGAAGCACTTCCACATGCCGGATAGTCTCCTCCCTGCCCTGGAGGTTCCGCTACGTGCCGGGGGTAGTAAATACAATAATAATACTATAGTAATAATAATTTATATTATTAATAATAATAAGAATTAATCAAAGATTGATTGATTGATTGATCGGTGAGTGGGTGGATGGATGTCAGGAGGAACCGTACACCAATAAAGATTTTAATGGTACGATGCATTAGTTGCATTGAACATTTGAGAGATTTTGCATGATTATTACAATGATTTTAATGCGTTTAATACCCCAGAACAGCTGCAATTTTGCTTTAATGCAAGGCCTGCGCTGCATTTAACATTGCAGGAGCCTGCAAAGTTGTTCTAATGCATTGCATTAATTGCATTTAACATTTGAGAGGTTTTGCAAAATTATTGCACTTAATTTTATTGCATTTAACATCCCAGGGGGTTGCAATATTGCTTTAATGCAACGCCAGCGCTGCATTTAACAATGCAGCAGCCTGCAAAGTTATCCTAATATGATGCATTAGTTGCATTTAACATTTGAGAGGTTTTGCAAAATTATTGCAATTAATTTTATTGCATTTAAGATCCCAGGGGGTTGCAATATTGCTTTAATGCAACGCCAGCGCTGCATTTAACAATCCAGCAGCCTGCAAAGTTATCCTATTACGATGCATTAGTTGCATTTAACATTTGAGAGGTTTTGCAGGATGATTGCAATTAATTTAATGCATTTCACATCCACTGGGGGTCGCTAGATGACTTTAATGCAAGGCCATCACTGCATTTAACATTGCAGTAGCCTGCAAAGTTATCCTAATACGAAGCTTTAGTCACGTTTAACATTTGAGAGGTTTTGCAGGATTATTATTGCATTTCACATCGCAGGGTGTTGCAATATTTCTTTAATGCAAGGCGATCACTGCATTTAACATTGCAGCAGCCTGAAAAGTCATCCTAATGCGATGCATTTGTTGCATTTAACATTTGAGAGGTTTTGCAAAATTATTGCAATTAATTTAATGCATATAACATCCATTGGGGGTCGCCAGATGACTTTAATGCAAGGCCATCACTGCATTTAACATTGCAGTAGCCTGCAAAGTTATCCTAATACGATGCATTAGTCACGTTTAACATTTGAGAGGTTTTGCAGGATTATTATTGCATTTCACATCGCAGGGTGTTGCAATATTTCTTTAATGCAAGGCGATCACTGCATTTAACATTGCAGCAGCCTGAAAAGTCATCCTAATGCGATGCATTTGTTGCATTTAACATTTGAGAGGTTTTGCAAAATTATTGCAATTAATTTAATGCATATAACATCCATTGGGGGTCGCTAGATGACTTTAATGCAAGGCCATCACTGCATTTAACATTGCAGTAGCCTGCAAAGTTATCCTAATACGATGCATTAGTCACGTTTAACATTTGAGAGGTTTTGCAGGATTATTATTGCATTTCACATCGCAGGGTGTTGCAATATTTCTTTAATGCAAGGCGATCACTGCATTTAACTTTGCAGCAGCCTGAAAAGTCATCCTAATGCGATGCATTTGTTGCATTTAACATTTGAGAGGTTTTGCAAAATTATTGCAATTAATTTAATGCATATAACATCCATTGGGGGTAGCTAGGTGACTTTAATGCAAGGCCATCACTGCATTTAACATTGCAGCAGCCTGCAAAGGTATGCTAATGCGATGCATCAATTGCATGTAACATTTGAGAGGTTTTGCATGATTATTGCTACAGACCCAAACACAAACCCAAACACAAATCCAAACACAGACCCAAACACAAACCCAAACACAAACCCAAACACAGACCCAAACACAAACCCAAACACAAACCCAAACACAAATCCAAACACAAACCCAAACACAAACCCAAACACAGACCCAAACACAAACCCAAACACAAACACAAACACAAACCCAAACACAGACCCAAAAACAAACCCAAACACAAACCCAAACACAAATCCAAACACAAACCCAAACACAGACCCAAACACAGACCCAAACACAAACCCAAACACAGACGCAAACACAGACCCAAACACAGACACACACACAGACACACACACAGACACACACACACACCCACACACAGACACACACACAGACACACACACAGACACACACAGACCCACACACATCAGACACACTTCCCAGAAGCACTTCCACATGCCGGATAGTCTCCTCCCTGCCCTGGAGGTTCCGCTATGTGCCGGGGGTAGTAAATACAATAATAATACTATAGTAATAATAATTTATATTATTAATAATAATAAGAATTAATCAAAGATTGATTGATTGATTGATCGGTGAGTGGGTGGATGGATGTCAGGAGGAACCGTACACCAATAAAGATTTTAATGGTACGATGCATTAGTTGCAATGAACATTTGAGAGATTTTGCATGATTATTACAATGATTTTAATGCGTTTAATACCCCAGAACAGCTGCAATTTTGCTTTAATGCAAGGCCTGCGCTGCATTTAACATTGCAGGAGCCTGCAAAGTTATCCTAATACGATGCATTAGTTGCATTTCACATTTGAGAGGATTTGCAAAATTATTGCAATTAATTTTATTGCATTTAACATCCCAGGGGGTTGCAATATTGCTTTAATGCAACGCCAGCGCTGCATTTAACAATCCAGCAGCCTGCAAAGTTATCCTAATACGATGCATTAGTTGCATTTAACATTTGAGTGGTTTTGCAGGATGATTGCAATTAATTTAATGCATTTAACATCCACTGGGGTTCGCTAGATGACTTTAATGCAAGGCCATCACTGCATTTAACATTGCAGCAGCCTGCAAAGTTATCCTAATGCGATGCATTAGTCGCATTTAACATTTGAGAGGTTTTGCAGGATTATTATTGCATTTCACATCGCAGGGTGTTGCAATATTTCTTTAATGCAAGGCGATCACTGCATTTAACATTGCAGCAAGCCTGAAAAGTCATCCTAATGCGATGCATTTGTTGCATTTAACGTTTGAGAGGTTTTGCAAAATTATTGCAATTAATTTAATGCAGAAAACATCCATTGGGGGTAGCTAGGTGACTTTAATGCAAGGCCATCACTGCATTTAACATTGCAGTAGCCTGCAAAGTTATCCTAATACGAAGCATTAGTCACGTTTAACATTTGAGAGGTTTTGCAGGATTATTATTGCATTTCACATCGCAGGGTGTTGCAATATTTCTTTAATGCAAGGCGATCACTGCATTTAACATTGCAGCAGCCTGAAAAGTCATCCTAATGCGATGCATTTGTTGCATTTAACATTTGAGAGGTTTTGCAAAATTATTGCAATTAATTTAATGCATATAACATCCATTGGGGGTCGCTAGATGACTTTAATGCAAGGCCATCACTGCATTTAACATTGCAGTAGCCTGCAAAGTTATCCTAATACGATGCATTAGTCACGTTTAACATTTGAGAGGTTTTGCAGGATTATTATTGCATTTCACATCGCAGGGTGTTGCAATATTTCTTTAATGCAAGGCGATCACTGCATTTAACATTGCAGCAGCCTGAAAAGTCATCCTAATGCGATGCATTTGTTGCATTTAACATTTGAGAGGTTTTGCAAAATTATTGCAATTAATTTAATGCATATAACATCCATTGGGGGTCGATAGATGACTTTAATGCAAGGCCATCACTGCATTTAACATTGCAGTAGCCTGCAAAGTTATCCTAATACGATGCATTAGTCACGTTTAACATTTGAGAGGTTTTGCAGGATTATTATTGCATTTCACATCGCAGGGTGTTGCAATATTTATTTAATGCAAGGCGATCACTGCATTTAACATTGCAGCAGCCTGAAAAGTCATCCTAATGCGATGCATTTGTTGCATTTAACATTTGAGAGGTTTTGCAAAATTATTGCAATTAATTTAACGCATATAACATCCATTGGGGGTAGCTAGGTGACTTTAATGCAAGGCCATTACTGCATTTAACATTGCAGCAGCCTGCAAAGTTATCCTAATGCGATGCATCAATTGCATGTAACATTTGAGAGGTTTTGCATGATTATTGCTACAGACCCAAACACAAACCCAAACACAGACCCAAACACAAACCCAAACACAAACCCAAACACAGACCCAAACACAAACCCAAACACAAACCCAAACACAAACCCAAACACAAATCCAAACACAAACCCAAACACAAACCCAAACACAGACCCAAACACAAACCCAAACACAAACACAAACACAAACCCAAACACAAACCCAAACACAAACCCAAACACAAACCCAAACACAAATCCAAACACAAACCCAAACAGAGATCCAAACACAAACCCAAACACAAACACAAACACAAACCCAAACACAGACCGAAACACAAACCCAAACACAAACCCAAACACAAATCCAAACACAAACCCAAACACAGACCCAAACACAGACCCAAACACAAACCCAAACACAGACCCAAACACAGACCCAAACACAGACACACACACAGACACACACACACACCCACACACAGACACACACACAGACACACACACACACCCACACACAGACACACACACAGACACACACACAGACACACACAGACCCACACACATCAGACACACTTCCCAGAAGCACTTCCACATGCCGGATAGTCTCCTCCCTGCCCTGGAGGTTCCGCTACGTGCCGGGGGTAGTAAATACAATAATAATACTATAGTAATAATAATTTATATTATTAATAATAATAAGAATTAATCAAAGATTGATTGATTGATTGATCGGTGAGTGGGTGGATGGATGTCAGGAGGAACCGTGCACAAATAAAGATTTTAATGGTACGATGCATTAGTTGCATTGAACATTTGAGAGATTTTGCATGATTATTACAATGATTTTAATGCGTTTAATACCCCAGAACAGCTGCAATTTTGCTTTAATGCAAGGCCTGCGCTGCATTTAACATTGCAGGAGCCTGCAAAGTTGTTCTAATGCGTTGCATTAATTGCATTTAACATTTGAGAGGTTTTGCAAAATTATTGCAATTAATTTTATTGCATTTAACATCCCAGGGGTTGCAATATTGCTTTAATGCAACGCCAGCGCTGCATTTAACAATGCAGCAGCCTGCAAAGTTATCCTAATACGATGCATTAGTTGCATTTAACATTTGAGAGGATTTGCAAAATTATTGCAATTAATTTTATTGCATTTAACATCCCAGGGGTTGCAATATTGCTTTAATGCAACGCCAGCGCTGCATTTAACAATCCAGCAGCCTGCAAAGTTATCCTAATACGATGCATTAGTTGCATTTAACATTTGAGAGGTTTTGCAGGATGATTGCAATTAATTTAATGCATTTAACATCCACTGGGGGTCGCTAGATGACTTTAATGCAAGGCCATCACTGCATTTAACATTGCAGTAGCCTGCAAAGTTATCCTAATACGATGCATTAGTCACGTTTAACATTTGAGAGGTTTTGCAGGATTATTATTGCATTTCACATCGCAGGGTGTTGCAATATTTCTTTAATGCAAGGCGATCACTGCATTTAACATTGCAGCAGCCTGAAAAGTCATCCTAATGCGATGCATTTGTTGCATTTAACATTTGAGAGGTTTTGCAAAATTATTGCAATTAATTTAATGCATATAACATCCATTGGGGGTAGCTAGGTGACTTTAATGCAAGGCCATCACTGCATTTAACATTGCAGCAGCCTGCAAAGTTATCCTAATGCGATGCATCAATTGCATGTAACATTTGAGAGGTTTTGCATGATTATTGCTACAGACCCAAACACAAACCCAAACACAAACCCAAACACAGACCCAAACACAAACCCAAACACAAACCCAAACACAGACCCAAACACAAACCCAAACACAAACCCAAACACAAACCCAAACACAAATCCAAACACAAACCCAAACACAAACCCAAACACAGACCCAAACACAAACCCAAACACAAACACAAACACAAACCCAAACATAGACCCAAACACAAACCCAAACACAAACCCAAACACAAATCCAAACACAAACCCAAACACAGACCCAAAAACAGACCCAAACACAAACCCAAACACAGACCCAAACACAGACACACACACAGACACACACACAGACACACACACACACCCACACACAGACACACACACAGACACACACTCAGACACACACAGACCCACACACATCAGACACACTTCCCAGAAGCACTTCCACATGCCGGATAGTCTCCTCCCTGCCCTGGAGGTTCCGCTACGTGCCGGGGGTAGTAAATACAATAATAATACTATAGTAATAATAATTTATATTATTAATAATAATAAGAATTAATCAAAGATTGATTGATTGATTGATCGGTGAGTGGGTGGATGGATGTCAGGAGGAACCGTACACCAATAAAGATTTTAATGGTACGATGCATTAGTTGCATTGAACATTTGAGAGATTTTGCATGATTATTACAATGATTTTAATGCGATTAATACCCCAGAACAGCTGCAATTTTGCATTTAACATTGCAGCAGCCTGCAAAGTTATCCTAATGCGATGCATCAATTGCATGTAACATTTGAGAGGTTTTGCATGATTATTGCTACAAACCTAAACACAAACACAAACCCAAACACAGACCCAAACACAAACCCAAACACAAACCCAAACACAGACCCAAACACAAACCCAAACACAAACCCAAACACAAACCCAAACACAAACACAAACACAAACCCAAACACAAACCCAAACACAGACCCAAACACAAACCCAAACACAAACACAAACACAAACCCAAACACAGACCCAAACACAAACCCAAACACAAACCCAAACACAGACCCAAACACAGACCCAAACACAGACCCAAACACAGACACACACACAGACACACACACAGACACACACACAGACACACACACAGACACACACAGACCCACACACATCAGACACACTTCCCAGAAGCACTTCCACATGCCGGATAGTCTCCTCCCTGCCCTGGAGGTTCCGCTACGTGCTGGGGGTAGTAAATACAATAATAATACTATAGTAATAATAATTTATATTATTAATAATAATAAGAATTAATCAAAGATTGATTGATTGATTGATCGGTGAGTGGGTGGATGGATGTCAGGAGGAACCGTACACCAATAAAGATTTTAATGGTACGATGCATTAGTTGCATTGAACATTTGAGAGATTTTGCATGATTATTACAATGATTTTAATGCGTTTAATACCCCAGAACAGCTGCAATTTTGCTTTAATGCAAGGCCTGCGCTGCATTTAACATTGCAGGAGCCTGCAAAGTTGTTATAATGCGTTGCATTAATTGCATTTAACATTTGAGAGGTTTTGCAAAATTATTGCAATTAATTTTATTGCATTTAACATCCCAGGGGGTTGCAATATTGCTTTAATGCAACGCCAGCGCTGCATTTAACAATGCAGCAGCCTGCAAAGTTATCCTAATACGATGCATTAGTTGCATTTAACATTTGAGAGGATTTGCAAAATTATTGCAATTAATTTTATTGCATTTAAGATCCCAGGGGTTTGCAATATTGCTTTAATGCAACGCCAGCGCTGCATTTAACATTGCAGCAGCCTGCAAAGTTATCCTAATACGATGCATTAGTTGCATTTAACATTTGAGAGGTTTTGCAGGAAGATTGCAATTAATTTAATGCATTTAACATCCACTGGGGGTCGCTAGATGACTTTAATGCAAGGCCATCACTGCATTTAACATTGCAGCAGCCTGCAAAGTTATCCTAATGCGATGCATTAGTCGCATTTAACATTTGAGAGGTTTTGCAGGATTATTATTGCATTTCACATCGCAGGGTGTTGCAATATTTCTTTAATGCAAGGCGATCACTGCATTTAATATTGCAGCAAGCCTGAAAAGTCATCCTAATGCGATGCATTTGTTGCATTTAACGTTTGAGAGGTTTTGCAAAATTATTGCAATTAATTTAATGCAGAAAACATCCATTGGGGGTAGCTAGGTGACTTTAATGCAAGGCCATCACTGCATTTAACATTGCAGTAGCCTGCAAAGTTATCCTAATACGAAGCATTAGTCACGTTTAACATTTGAGAGGTTTTGCAGGATTATTATTGCATTTCACATCGCAGGGTGTTGCAATATTTCTTTAATGCAAGGCGATCACTGCATTTAACATTGCAGCAGCCTGAAAAGTCATCCTAATGCGATGCCGGGGGTAATAAATACAATAATAATACTATAGTAATAATAATTTATATTATTAATAATAAGAATTAATCAAAGATTGATTGATTGATTGATCGGTGAGTGGGTGGATGGATGTCAGGAGGAACCGTACACCAATAAAGATTTTAATGGTACGATGCATTAGTTGCATTGAACATTTGAGAGATTTTGCATGATTATTATAATGATTTTAATTCGTTTAATACCCCAGAACATCTGCAATTTTGCATTTAACATTGCAGCAGCCTGCAAAGTTATCCTAATGCGATGCATCAATTGCATGTAACATTTGAGAGGTTTTGCATGATTATTGCTACAAACCCAAACACAAACACAAACCCAAACACAGACCCAAACACAAACCCAAACACAAACCCAAACACAGACCCAAACACAAACCCAAACACAAACCCAAACACAAACCCAAACACAAACACAAACCCAAACACAAACCCAAACACAGACCCAAACACAAACCCAAACACAAACACAAACACAAACCCAAACACAGACCCAAACACAAACCCAAACACAAACCCAAACACAAACCCAAACACAAACCCAAACACAGACCCAAACACAGACCCAAACACAGACACACACACAGACACACACACAGACACACACACAGACACACACACAGACACACACAGACCCACACACATCAGACACACTTCCAAGAAGCACTTCCACATGCCGGATAGTCTCCTCCCTGCCCTGGAGGTTCCGCTACGTGCCGGGGGTAGTAAATACAATAATAATACTATAGTAATAATAATTTATATTATTAATAATAATAAGAATTAATCAAAGATTGATTGATTGATTGATCGGTGAGTGGGTGGATGGATGTCAGGAGGAACCGTACACCAATAAAGATTTTAATGGTACGATGCATTAGTTGCATTGAACATTTGAGAGATTTTGCATGATTATTACAATGATTTTAATGCGTTTAATACCCCAGAACAGCTGCAATTTTGCTTTAATGCAAGGCCTCCGCTGCATTTAACATTGCAGGAGCCAGCAAAGTTGTTATAATGCGTTGCATTAATTGCATTTAACATTTGAGAGGTTTTGCAAAATTATTGCAATTAATTTTATTGCATTTAACATCCCAGGGGGTTGCAATATTGCTTTAATGCAACGCCAGCGCTGCATTTAACAATGCAGCAGCCTGCAAAGTTATCCTAATACGATGCATTAGTTGCATTTAACATTTGAGAGGATTTGCAAAATTATTGCAATTAATTTTATTGCATTTAACATCCCAGGGGTTTGCAATATTGCTTTAATGCAACGCCAGCGCTGCATTTAACAATCCAGCAGCCTGCAAAGTTATCCTAATACGATGCATTAGTTACATTTAACATTTGAGAGGTTTTGCAGGATGATTGCAATTAATTTAATGCATTTAACATCCACTGGGGGTCGCTAGATGACTTTAATGCAAGGCCATCACTGCATTTAACATTGCAGCAGCCTGCAAAGTTATCCTAATGCGATGCATTAGTCGCATTTAACATTTGAGAGGTTTTGCAGGATTATTATTGCATTTCACATCGCAGGGTGTTGCAATATTTCTTTAATGCAAGGCGATCACTGCATTTAATATTGCAGCAAGCCTGAAAAGTCATCCTAATGCGATGCATTTGTTGCATTTAACGTTTGAGAGGTTTTGCAAAATTATTGCAATTAATTTAATGCAGAAAACATCCATTGGGGGTAGCTAGGTGACTTTAATGCAAGGCCATCACTGCATTTAACATTGCAGTAGCCTGCAAAGTTATCCTAATACGAAGCATTAGTCACGTTTAACATTTGAGAGGTTTTGCAGGATTATTATTGCATTTCACATCGCAGGGTGTTGCAATATTTCTTTAATGCAAGGCGATCACTGCATTTAACATTGCAGCAGCCTGAAAAGTCATCCTAATGCGATGCCGGGGGTAATAAATACAATAATAATACTATAGTAATAATAATTTATATTATTAATAATAAGAATTAATCAAAGATTGATTGATCGATCGGTGGGTGGGTGGGTGGATGTCAGGAGGAACCGTACACCAATAAAGATTTTTTCACAGACAGCACTTGTTTATAACGTGCGCGCACACACACGCACGACACCTGTTTATTCTTTATCCCTGTTCCGTATATGTATGTATGTATGTACGGGGTTAATCAATATCTGTTATGGGCTGAGTGTAAGACAAGTGTTTGGGCCCTTCAGGTTGGCGCGGGTGGCAGGCAGGCAGGCAGGCAGATAAAAGACGGCCATCGCAAGCTTGGTCACAACTGCTGGAGTGTCGGAGTGTCTACTAGACTGGGGTAAGTCAGTCAGCTCACACACACACACACACACACACACACGCACACAATTAGGGTGACGTCTGTTTTTTATTGCTGGGGGGGAGAGAGAGGGGGGGGAGAGATAGAGCTGTGGGAGAGAGAGAGGGGGGGAGAGAGCTGGGGGGGAGAGTGAGAGGGGGGGAGAGGGGGGGAGACCCAAACACAAACACAGACCCAAACACAAACACAAACACAGACCCAAACACAAACCCAAACACAAACCCAAACACAAACCCAAACACAAACCCAAACACAAACCCAAACACAAACACAGACCCAAACACAAACACAAACACAAACCCAAACACAGACCCAAACACAAACCCAAACACAAACCCAAACACAAACCCAAACACAAACACAAACCCAAACCCAAACACAAACACAAACCCAAACACAAACCCAAACACAGACCCAAACACAAACCCAAACACAAACACAAACCCAAACACAGACCCAAACACAGACCCAAACACAAACACAGACTCAAACACAAACCCAAACACAGACCCAAACACAAACCCAAACACAAACCCAAACACAGACCCAAACACAAACCCAAACACAAACACAAACACAGACCCAAACACAGACCCAAACACAGACCCAAACACAAACCCAAACACAGACCCAAACACAAACACAGACCCAAACACAAACACAAACACAAACACAAACACAGACCCAAACACAGACTCAAACACAGACCCAAACACAAACCCAAACACAAACCCAAACACAAACCCAAACAAACACAAACCCAAACACAAACCCAAACACAAACCCAAACACAAACCCAAACACAAACACAGACCCAAACACAAACCCAAACACAAACCCAAACACAAACCCAAACACAAACCCAAACCCAAACACAAACACAAACCCAAACACAAACCCAAACACAAACCCAAACACAAACCCAAACTCGCCCCGAGGAAGAGACCTAAAAATGTTTTTTTTAAAAAAGTATTTGATTACTTTGGCTGATTTGTTTTCGAGACAACGTGATGTGTAGATGGAGTCAATGGTGGAACGTCTGTTCTGTGTGATGGATTGGCCTCCATTTATAACTTCCTGCAATTTCTCGCGGTCTAGACAGACATGTCCCCGAGCATATAAGATTATTAATGGATTGGACAAGCTGGAGGCAGGAAACATGTTCCCAATGTTGGGGGACTCCAGAACCAGGGGCTACAGTTTAAAAATAAGAGGTAGGCCATTTGGAATGGAGGCGAGGAAAACGTTTTTCACTCAGAGAGTTGTAAATCTGTGGAATTCTCTCCCTCAGAAGGCAGTGGAGGCCAATTCTCTGGATGCTTTCAAGAGAGAGCTAGATAGAGCTCCTAAGGATAGCGGAGTCGGGAGTATGGGGAGAAGGCAGGAACGGGGTACTGATTGAGAATGATCAGCCATGATCACATTGAATGGCGGTGCTGGCTCGAAGGGCCAAATGGCCTACTCCTGCACCTATTGTCTATTGTCTATTTTCTATACACCAGTAATGCACATGCACGGTCATTAATACGGTTCGCGATACGGTATCAGGTGTTTTACTGTGATCTTCCTCCTCACCATGTCTTCGCATTTGTCCAACAGTTCATTTGTGGTTAACTCCCACTCAGTACCTTCTTTTGTATATCAATACAGTTTGTATTACATGGAAAATCTTAGTAGTCATCTTAGTTCGAATATTCAGCTCTGATCATAGTTGTTACTTATGTCAGATCATTAGGTTAGGTGAGGTTAGACCACGTCTATTATCATCACATGTTCCGAGGTGCAATGAAAGGCGTGGGTTTGCACACTTTCCGCTCAGTTTAGATACACCATCAACTACAATCAGTTAAAGTCCGTAGATGGAGCGAGGAAGATACAGAATGCAGAAAATGGTTCATTGCATAGAATGTCATGCTGAATATGGTCACATTGCCTAATTCTGTTCTCCATAGAACTGGACAAGTGCAATTGGAGAACTCGCGTTCTGTGAAAACAGAAAGCAAAAATATTACTTGCTGTGCCATGGTGCACAGCTCGAACGACGGATGAAGCAATGCTTCTACGACCGACGGAAGATCCTGCTGGTTTCGTGTTGTTGTGGCTACTGCAGGTGACAGGCGCTTTAGGTTTTAGCTTCAGTTTTAGATTTAATATTGTTACATGTTCCGAGGTGCAGCAAACAACTTTGTTCTGCATGCTATCCAAAGAGATTATATTCCTCATATATTGATGCTGTCGATTCAAGCTCGTCGACAAAGGGCACTTGTGTGTGTGGATCCACTCAAAGCGTGGTAACTGTATGGATTCGCACAGCGGATGGAAGACATATAGAATGAGGTGCAAAAGGAGGTCGTTGAAATACAAACTGTAGATGGGCTATTGCATGCCTATTTAACATCATTTAAAATACATTTGGACAAGCACATCTAGGAAGAGTTGAGAGTGATCCACGGCAACGGCGGTAGTTGGGACTTTGTAGATGGGGTACATTGATCGGCGTTGGCAGGCTGGGTGGAAGGACCTGTCCCGGCGGTGTATGACACATGACAATAGATAGAGAAAAGTGGAAGTTACAGAGTGCAGAATCCATGTATCAGCACTGCAGCGCATGGTTGTACATCTGTACCTCAGACGAAGTTCAATGTCCATGATGGGGTAGAGGGAATTGAATTAGTATCCTAGCCTATGGAAGGACCGCCCAATAACGGAGGAAATGAACCTATTCCTAAGTCTGGTGATGCGCGCTTTCAAGCTTCTCTACCATTTGGAGTTGGGGAAAGAAGAACTGAGCGGGGTTGGCAAAGTCTTTGATTATGTTGGGTGTTTGGGTAATGTTATGCAGCGTGGAATGTAGATGGATAATATGATTGGTCTGGGGTCTCTAATAGACTGGGCTATATTTACAATCCTCTGCAATTTCTCGCGGTCCTGGCAGAGTTATTCCCTGACCAAGCTGCCATTAAATGTAACAATATGCTTGTAGAAACATTGAAAATAGTTGCAGGAGGAGGACATTTGGCCCTTCGATCCAGCAGCGCCGTTCATTGTGATCATGGCTCATCATCCACAATCAGTAACCTGTGCCTGCCTTCTCCCCATATCCCTTGATACCACTAGCCCCTAGAGCTCTATCTAACTCTCTTTCAAATTCAACAAAGTGAATTGACCGCCACTGCCTTCTGTCGCAGAGAAATCCACAAATTCACAACTATCTGGGTGAATAACCTCAGTTTTAAATGGCCTCCCCTTTATTCTGTTGCCGTATTTTGACAAGGGTAACAGGGGACATAACAATTGTCTTTTTGTTTTCGTTTGTGTGCCTTCTAGGGTGTCGCTTCAATGTGATTGCTCCACGTCAGAGTGGCAAGATTTAAAAGAAACGGAAGGAAGGAATTTACACTCCAACGGTGGTGGGTACATGGGACAAGCAGTCGAAGGAGTTAGTGGTGAAGTGTTCTACAGCCAGAGCATTTGGAAATACAGATGCCAATGAGACAGTAGCAAGAAATAATTAGGTAGCTGTTGTGCAATAAATGTTGAGCAGGAACTGATTCTGCAATAATGTCCAGGTGGGCCGACGAGCAGCACCGATGTTGCTTTTGGTTTGAAAATTGATACCACACTGCATGTTGCTCGTCAATATCGTTTTGATGAAATCATTAACTTCTGACATAACATATATTCCTTCTCTCCGCGGATGTGTTCTGTCATCTGAGTATATCCCGACCTCCTCTTGTATTTCAGATGCCGGAGAATTACTACGGCCCGCAACCCAATATCAGCGTGTATTTTGTTTTCTTACTCCCATCCCCACACTTCACCTTCTCTTCGCCACTGCCCAACAATCCATTTCTGGTTAACGGCCATTCATCACCTTCTCTTTTATATCAACACCGCCTGTGTCTCGTGTACAATCTTAGTCAGCATCGCAGTACGAACATTCCCGCGCTGATCAGAGTCGTTATTTATCTCAGGTCATTTGGTCAGGTTAGGTCTATTATTATCACACGTACCGATGTGCAGTGGAAAGCCTTGTTTTTGCATGCTATTCACTCAGTTCAAATATTCCAAACACAAAAACAATCAGTGTAACGAAAAGTGCAATAGATCGGGTTAAGGGGAAGCTACAGAATGAAGAAAATAGTTCTTGATACAGAATATCTTTATGAATGTAGTTTTCATATTTCCACCAAACCCCGATTTGTCCGCGTATTTGTAATAATTAACAATCTTTTCTCAAGCCACCTTGCATAATTCCGGTCCTCTGGGAGCCGCATCTTTGCATTTGGAGCATTAGAGTTCTATAGAAACATAAATCCTTCATTTGACCCGATGTAGAACCCGATTTGTGCCGATGTGCATAGGTAAAAGTATTAATGATACAATGCTTCTATTAACTATGAGGCTCATTGGTTTGTAAAGGTGTAACCAAATAAGTTGAAAGGTGGATTGAGATTTAGGCTTCAGGTTCAGGTTCATTGTTGCCACGTTTATCGAGCCGCACGAATAACGTTGTGCTATATGCGATCCAAACAGATTAAATACGATATACAAATATTATCAGTTCAAAATCAAGAACAATAAATGAAGCAAAAGGAAGATACAGAATGCAGAACATAGTTCGCAGTGGTGTAGCGCATCTGTTCCATAGACAAATATCCGCCATGGAGTAGGGATGGCAGACCGTATGAACTATCGTGAAGGTGACAGGGTAGACCATCTGATCAACTGTTGGTCCTTTGAAGGGCATTTTTTTTTCGACGGACAAATCATGACTTCAATCTCTGCACCGAGTTGAAGATCCGTATCGCGCTCTTTAAATGAGATAACGTCGAAGCATAATAATCTACGGAGCATGTGCTGGGACTTATTAATTGGAAATCATAGACAAGGATAGTTGCTGGGCTGTTTCTCTGCCGTGTGACTCGTGGCTCTCGGTCCAGTCTATGTACCTTTTTCCCATTTGTGGTATCACCGTTGTTAGTTAAAGCAGGGCTTCGCTCATAATTATCTTTATGGCCTGAGCTCTAGGTGGAGTTAAGTTCTATATTCCTTGGATGGCAGGAGGCTGGGAGAGGGGGGGAGTGGTAATGTTACAAAGGTGTATAAATCGTGAGGGGAATAAATAGAATGGATGCACTGTCATTTACCCAGAATGGAGAAGCAAATAACAGAGATCAGAGGGTTAAGAGAGGCTAGATTTACAAGGAACTGGAAGGAAAGACCTTAACACACAGATGGTGATGGGTATAAAGAACGAGCTAACAGTAACGGTAGTTGAGACATGTTGAAGATAGTGCATTTATACATCCACAACATTTGGAATATAGCTACCAAATCGACTTTAGCAATAAGTAAGCATGATCGGCTATTTCTATTTCTATTGTTCGGCTTGAACTGATTTTGTAGCAATGTTCAGGTGCGATGGCGATGTAATTTTCACTCTAACTCAGGTGCGCTTGAGTTGTGCGAAGTATGCATTTGTTTCGGACTATCAGTTATTTTATTGGGTCACTCATTTCGGACATTCGATACGTTTTCCTCACTCCACGGGTGTCATCTGAGTCTTTAACGTTTATCTTGCTTCACACTTGTATTTCAGAATCCCGGCAATTACTACGCTCCAGGTGATCTGGGAATAAGTGTAGGGGTAGGGCGATGAAATCGTCCGTGGACCTGTTGTGGCGGTAGGCGAACTGCAGTGGGTCAAGGACGCTGGCTAGACTGGATATAATGCGTTCCATTACAAGCCTCCCAAAACATTTCATGATGGTGGATGTCAAGGCCACTGTTCGGTGGTCGTTTAAACTTGAGGTTTTGCCTTTCCTCAACACTGGAATGATGGTGGTCTTCAAGAGGCAGTTGGGTACCTGAGAACGGAGTAGGGAAAGAACAAAGATGTCCACCATACAAAAGTATTCAGTTCATCAGGTTGGTTTGCACTATCACCAATGATATTGGCTGAACATTCTTTTTGTTTAAAAAAAAATTTAAATTTTTATTATTTATTTTTTATTTTTTACAGAACTTTTTGGAAAACAACCCCCCCCCACCCTTCCCCCCCACCCCCCTTATACTAACCCCAAATAAGAAAAAGAAAGAAAAGAAAAAAAGATTAAAGACTGCCTGGTTGTTGGTGGTCCTGCACACGCCCCATGGAATTCCAAACAGAATAAACTGTATATGTATATACATCTCTCCCAAAAGAACCATTGTAAATATGAACAATTCTTCTATATATATAGGCCCCTCTTTTGTAGATAAGGACGCCAGATTTTTTAAAAAGTATCATATTTGTTCCTTAAATTATAAGTAATTTTTTCAAGTGGGATACAGTTAGAAATTTTATTATTCCAAAGGTCCATACTTAAATAGGAATCAGATTTCCAAGTAACTGCGATAGTTTTTTTGGCTACTGCTAATGCAATTTTTATAAATTCTTTCTGATATTTATTCCTTTTAAGTTGTGGTATATATTGTACTAGTCTAAACCGAACATTTATTGTATTTTTCATACTGTCAAGGCATAGTTTTGACCAATTTGTTCCATCAATATTAATATTCAAATCCGTTTCCCATTTTCGCCTTGATATATGAATTCCTTGTTTAGGAGCCTTTTTTGAATTAGATTATATATAATAGAAGTAAAAAAAATGATTTGTCCTTTTTGAATTAGGTTTTCAATTTCCTTAGATTTCGGCAATAACATTGTTTGACCCAATTTATCTTTTAAATAAGCTCTTAATTGAAAGTAACAGAAAAGGGAATTATTTGATATATGATATTTATTTTTCAATTGTTCAAATGACATCAATATACCTTTTTCAAAGCAATCACCTATATATCTAATCCCTTTTTGATGCCACCTATATAGAAGCTGGTTATCCATTGTAAAAGGTATCAATCTATTCTGAATCAAAGTTGTCTTTCCTAATAAAGATTTTTTTGTTTCATCCTCAAAATTTACCTTATTCCATAATCCGATCAAGTGTTTTAATAATGGAGATTCTTTCAGTCCCCGTATCAATTTAGGTTCCCATTTATATATAAAGTCTTCTGGTATATTTTCTCCTATTTTATCTAGTTCTATTCTTATCCATGCCGGGTTTTTTTCTTCAAAAAGAGATGCAATAAACCTCAGTTGGTTTGCTTTATAATAATTCTTAAAGTTCGGAAGTTGTAATCCTCCTGAATCAAACTTCCATGTCAATTTTTCCAACGATATTCTTGACATTTTACCTTTCCAAAGAAATTTCCGCACATATTTATTTAACTCTTGAAAAAACTTCTGTGGTACTTGTATTGGTAATGTTTGGAATAAATATTGTAATTTCGGAAATATATTCATTTTAATGGCATTAACTCTTCCTATTAATGTTATTGATAATGTCATCCATTTATCAAGGTCCTCTTTTATTTTTCTTAGTAATAATAAATAATTTAATTTATATAAATTCTTCATATCATTATCAATTCTTATACCTAAATACTTTATACCAATTAATGGCCATCTAAATTGGATTAGTAATCGACATTGAGTGTAATCTCCTTTAGTAAGGGGTAAAATTTCACTTTTATCCCAATTTATTTTATAACCTGATATTCTTCCATATTCTTCTAATCTAAAAGATAGTTTGCGCAACGAATCTAATGGTTTTGTTAAGTGTATCAAAACCTCATCTGCAAATAAATTAATCTTAAATTCTTCCTGATTGACTTTTAAACCCTTAATATCTGGGTCAGTTCTAATTAGTTCAGCTAACGGTTCTATCGCCAGGACAAATAAAGCAGGTGATAATGGGCATCCTTGTCTAGTTGACCTTTTTAATTGAAACGGTGTTGAAATTTGGCCATTTGTCGCTACCTTAGCTTTGGGATTCACATTTAGAGTTTTAATCCAGTTTATAAAAGTTGTTCCTAACCCATATTTTTCCAATACTTTATATAAAAAATCCCACTCTAACCTATCAAATGCTTTTTCTGCATCCAGAGCTACTGCTACACTTATTTCATTCCTCTTTTGTGCCAAATGCATTATACTAAGTAACCTAGTTACATTATCTGCAGAATGTCTATTTTTAATAAATCCAGTTTGATCCATATGTACTAATTTTGGTAAATACTTAGACAATCTATTAGATAAAATTTTTGCTACTATTTTATAATCTGTATTCAGCAAAGATATAGGTCTATATGATGTTGGTTTTAAAGGATCCCTATCTTTTTTTGGTATTACTGTTAAAATCGCTGTCGTAAAAGACTCTGGGAGGTTATGTGTTCTTTCCGCCTGCTGTATCACCTCCATAAAAGGAGGAATTAATAATTATTTAAATTTTTTATAAAATTCTGGCGGGAACCCATCTTCTCCTGGGGATTTATTACTCTGTAGTGATATTAACACTTCTTTGACCTCTTTTAATGAAAAAGGCATATCTAATCCCATCTGTTCTTCTAAATTTAATTTAGGAAGGTTTATTTGTGCTAAAAAAATCTATCTCATTAGTATCTTTTTGTGATTCTGACGTATAATTCAGAATTTAAAAAAAAAAAGGTTTCATTAATTTCTAAAGGTTTATAAGTAATTTTATTTGTATTTATTCTAATAGCGTTAATCGTTCTCGAAGACTGTTCGGCTTTCAACTGCCAAGCAAGGACCTTATGTGATCTCTCTCCTAACTCATAGTACTCTGTTTTGTTCTCATAATTGCTTTTTCTGTTCGGTATGTCTGTAATGTATTATATTGTAACTTCTTATTGTAACTTATTATATTGTAACTTCTTATTGATAAGTTGTCTTCGTTTCTCTTCCGTTACATACCTTTGAGATTCTTTTTCTAATTTTGTAATTTCTTTCTCCAATTGCTCTACTTCGGCCATATATTCTTTCTTAATTTTGGAAGTATAACTTATTATCTGTCCTCTCAAATATGCTTTCATTGCATCCCATATAACAAATTTATCATCAACTGAGTTGGAATTTGTATCTAAATAAAATTGAATATGTCTTCTCATAAACTCACAAAAATCTTCTCGATTTAATAATGTTGAATTAAATCTCCATCTATAAGTAATTTCCTCTTTATCCATCATTACCATCGACATTGTTAAAGGGGAGTGATCTGATAATGTTCTTGCTTTATATTCAACATTTTTCACTCTGTCCTGTATGTTTGTTGATAATAAAAAGAGATCAATCCTCGAATAAGTTTTATGTCTATATGAGTAAAAAGAATAATCTCTTTCTCTTGGGTTAAGTCTTCTCCATATATCGGTTAGATTTAAATCTTTCATCAATGACAAAGTTAATTTTGCTATTTTCGTTTTTGTAACTGTCCTAACTGATCTATCTAAAACTGGGTCTAAGCAAAAATTAAAGTCTCCACCTATTAGTATTTTATCTTGGGCATCGGCCAGATTCAAAAAAGTTTCTTGTATAAATTTTATATCATTTTCATTTGGTGCATAAATATTCATCAAGGTCCATAATTCCGAAAAGAGTTGGCAATGTATAATCACATATCTTCCCGCAGGATCAATAATTGTATTTTGTATTTTGATTGGTAATGTTTTATTAATCAAAATTGCAACTCCCCTCGCTTTTGAATTGAATGAAGCTGCAGTAACCATTCCCACCCAGTCTCTTTTTAATTTCTGATGTTCCATCTCTGTTAAATGAATTTCCTGCAAAAAAGCTATATCTATCTTCATTTTTTTAATATGTGTTAAAATTCTTTTTCTTTCTACCGGCCCATTTAACCCATTAACATTAAAACTCAAAAGTTCAGTAATTTAACCATTATTCTTAACAAAATTACTCCTATCTATAACATTACTTAACACCTCGTTTCTCATGGTTCTTTGGGGAGTTTCCTTAAAATTCACCATGTTGCTGTACATCCCCCCCCCCCCCCCCCAACATCCAGGCTAAAAGTTGAAAAAGAAAAATAAATAGTTAAAGAAACCCAAAATAACCCCCTACTAATGCTGTTTATAAAAAAGAAAACAGCATTACCTCCCTCCATTTTACGGGTCATGGCACACGCCATGAATACACACATGAATCCCGCAGTCATCAATTGGTGGTTCTCCACCCCCCCCCCGCCTGATTGTGAATACATTTGCACTACAGGTGAACATCCAAATAAAGAATAATCAAGACTTAACTGCTCCTCCAAGTGCAGCGCTCTCCTCAGTCGTACTTCAAATATCTGCGAGGCCCTTTTGTGTAGTTCTGGTCACCATATTACAGAAATGATGTCCTATTGCCAGAGGCAGTGGTGAACAGATTCACCAGGATGTTATCTGGAATGGACAGCGTTAGTTTGAGGACAGATTTGATCAGGTGGGATTGATCTCATTGGAGCAATAATGCAGAGGGACGACCTTACTGAGGCATGTAAAATTATGTCAACTACAGCAGGGTTGAGTAGATGGTCACAGTTATTTCCCAGGCTGGGAGAATCTAAACCTAGAGAACGTACGTTTAATTGAAAGGGGAGAGATTTAAGGGAATTCTGACTTCAACGATGGAACAATATTTTCTTTTGAGGCGGTGGGGACAGATACCATCACAGCAAATAAACAGCATTTGGACAGCCATTTGTTTCAGATGGAAATGGACGGATATGGGACAAATACAGGTGAATGAGATTACCGTAGATAGGCATCTCGGTCTGCAGTCGGGCCGAAGGACCTGTTTCCCTGCTGTTCCCATGACTGGAATAAGAGGTTCTGTTATCTCTAATGTGCTCTGTCATCGGTCTCCCCAGTTGTAGCCACATAGCAGACACATCACTGACTGCACAACAGTGGCGATACTGTATTGGGTGGTGGTGTCACCAACAACGGAGGCACATTGATCATTTCCCTCGCAAGTGTGCAACATGTTCTTCACTCTCCTCAAACTAAACTCCAGCCTGGAAATCCGAGGAATTAAACGCCATTAGGTGTCGAATTTTATCAAACTTGCAGTTTAAGCAAGAACATGATATAAATGCCTGTCATACACGTTGGTCATTTTTAATATGTCTCTGATCATTGAAGTGTTTTTTTCAATTTCTCTGTGTGTCAGTTATACACAGCAGGAAGGGAGAAATGCTCTCTTGTATTAATTAATAAATAGGCACAGAAATACAGACTGAGTGTGTGTGAGAGTTTGCTTAAATTCACTGGAATTTAGGATGAGCGGGGATCTTGTAGAACATATACAATTTTGAGGAAGGGTCTCCACCCATTCCTTCTCCCCAGAGATACTGCCTGAAGGAACGCTGAGTTACTCCGGCTTTTTGTGCCTATCTTCGGTTTAAACCAGCACCTGCAGTTCCTTCTTACACATATAACATATATAATAACATATAACAACTACAGCATAGAAACAGGCCTGTCCGGCCCTACCAGTCCACGCCGATCATTCCCCCTGACCTAGTCTCATCTACCTGTACTCAGACCATAACCCTCCAATCCCCTCCTATCCATATACCTATCCAATTTACTCTTAAATAATAAAATCGAGCCAGCCTCCACCACTTCCACCTGAAGCCCATTCCATACAGCCACAACCCTCTGAGTAAAGAAGTTCCCCCTCATGTTACCCCTAAACCTTTGTCCCTCAATTCTGAAGCTATGTCCCCTTGTTGGAACCTTCCCCACTCTCAAAGGAAAAAGCCTACCCACGTCAACTCTGTCCGTCCCTCTCATAATTTTAAAAACCTCTATCAAGTCCCCCCTCAACCTTCTACGCTCCAAAGAATAAAGACCCAACCTGTTCAACCTCTCTCTGTAGCCTAAGTGCTGAAACCCAGGCAACATTCTAGTAAATCTCCTCTGTATCCTCTCCATTTTGTCGACATCCTTCCTATAATTTGGCGACCAGAACTGCACACCATACTCCAGATTCGGCCTCACCAATGCCCTGTACAATTTCAACATTACATCCCAACTTCTATACTCGATGCTCTGATTTATAAAGGCAAGCATACCAAACGCCTTCTTCACCACCCTATCCACATGAGATTCCACCTTCAGGGAACAATGCACAGTTATTCCCAGATCCCTCTGTTCCACTGCATTCCTCAATTCCCTACCATTTACCCTGTACGTCCTATTTTGATTTGTCCTACCAAAATGCAGCACCTCACACTTATCAGCATTAAACTCCATCTGCCATCTTTCAGCCCACCCTTCCAAAAGGCCCATGTCTCTCTGTAGACTTTGAAAATCTACCTCACTATCAACTACTCCACCTATCTTAGTATCATCTGCATATTTACTAATCCAATTTGCCACACCATCATCCAGATCATTAATGTAAATGACAAACAACAGTGGACCCAACGCAGGAAAAATGTTCCCGATGTTGGGGGATTCCAGAACATGGATCACAGTTTAAGAATAAGGGGTAGCTCAATTATTACTGAGATGAGGAAAAACTGATCTGTCATCGGCCTCCCCAGTTAAGATGAATTGTGAATCTGTGGAATACACTGCCACAGAAGGCAGTGGAGGCCAATTCACGAGAAATTTTCAAGAGAGAGTCAGATATAGCTCTGAAGGCCAACGGAATAAAGCTGCATGGGGCGTAAGCAGGAACGGGGTACTGATTTAGGATGATTAGCCATGATCATATTGAATGGCGGTGCCGGCTCAAAAGGCCAAATGGCCTACTCCTGCAAGTATTGTCTATGATTCTATGTTTCTAAACCACTGTGGACAGCCCAGACGGGTGAGTTGGTCATTAACTCTCAGACCGACTTTGCTGTCAGGTCTGTGGGTTTGAATTAGCATCAACCTGTCAACTGGTCTGAAGTAGTTCAATAAAAAATAAACTGCAGATTGAACAGAACCTTGCCTTGTGTTCACCGGCTGGAACTAATATTCCCCACTGGGTGAATGGCACAGCACAATTGCTCAACTCTCCCTATCTCAGATCTGAAGCTGCATTTTAATTTTCAGCATTATGTGTTATTCTTTAAATTGTGTGCCGGAGAGAGGCAATTAGTATTTATAACGATTGTTAATTAAGATGAAAATCACAAATGAATGCATCTTCACCTGCCGTGTTTACCAGCGTGGATAGAGCAGCAAGATGGAGTTAGTGCTCATTGCAGATTAGATTAATTACAGATACTGAACGTACGTTAACCCTTTACAGTCAAACATCTGCAATAATGCAAATCATAGGGTTGTTATCCACTTTGGTATAAAATATAAAACACAGGAGTTAAGATGAAATGGAAGCATCACAACCTGATGCATAGACACGGAAACATAGAAAAATAGAAAATAGGTGTGGGAGTAGGCCATTCGGCCCTCGAGCCAGCACCGCCATTCAACATGATCATGGCTGATCATCTTAAGTCAGTACCCCGTTCAAGCTTTCTCCCCATATACCTTAATGCCGTTACCGGAAGAGCTACATCTAACTTTCGCTTGATAACATCCATTGAATTGGCCTCCAATGCCTTCTGTGGCAGAGAATTTCACAAATTCACAACTCTCTGGGTGAAAACCTCACATCAATCCTAAATAGCAGTCTGTCCGTCTTTTTTTTGTTGAGTGTCGGTGTTGGGATGATTTTTATATATATTTTTTTGGTTGTGTATGTGTGGGAGGGGGTGGTGGTGTGTGGGGGGTGGGTGGGTGTGGGGAACTTTTCTCTTCCTCACGGCGCGGGGTGCGGCTCGGCTGCGGGGCCTAACATCCCCCGGTGCGGCTCGGCCGCTGGACTTTACATCCCGGTGCGGCTTGGCCGCTGGATTTTACATCCCGGTGCGCCTTGGCCGCTGGACTTACATCGCCCGGTGCAGCTCGGCTGCGGGGCTTAACACCGCCCGGTGCAGCTCGGCTGCGGGACTTTACATCGCCCGGTGCAGCTCGGCTGCGGGACTTAACACCGCCCGGTGCAGCTCGGCTGCGGGACTTTACATCGCCCGGTGCAGCTCGGCTGCGGGACTTAACACCGCCCGGTGCAGCTCGGCTGCGGGACTTTTCACCGCTGGTGCGGCTCGTCCACGGGACTTAGCTGCGCAAGGCTTGGTCGCGGGCCTTTCATCGCCCGGTTCGGCCGCGAGACGTTTCAGCGCCCGGTGCGGGGACTGTGCGGGTCGGTCGGGGACGAGCTGTCTGTCCGTGGGCGTGGGGAAGAGAGGGGAAGTTTTGTTGCCTCCATCACAGTGAGGGGGTGTTTGGAGTCACTGTGATGGATGTTTGTGTTGGGGTCATGTGTCTTGTGTTCTTTTTTTCTATGACTGCTATGTAGTTTCGTTCGGTACTTCGGTACCGAACGACAAATAAAGCTCTGTTATACTGTTATACTGTTATAATAGTCTACCCCTTGTTCTTAAACTGTGACATGTGTGCAGGTTACCGATCAATGGCTAACCATTCAACAGAACTGCTGACTGTTAATATTTTAAAAAAGTATGATTTACATGATTTGTCTTGAAGTGGATGATCAGCCATGATCACAATGAATGGCGGTGCTGACTCGAAGGGCCTCGTGGACTCCTCCTGCACCTATTTTCGATGTTTCTATGTTCGTAAGTGAATCTGTTCTCCGATCCCAGGACAGAGATCCATGCACAAGTGAGGAATATCTTACAGCACTATTTGTGCACACACCCTCCAGTTATAGAGTCATGGAGTCATAGAATCTTACAGTCTTCGGCCCAGCCTGCCTACCCCAGCCAACATGTCTCATCCGCACTATTCCCACCAGCCTGTGATCGGCACATTTTCCTATCAATGGCTTATACATGCACCTGTCTAAATGTTCCTTAGAGGTTGTGAGAGTACTTTTGTGTTAGCACCTTTATATATTACATTTTATAGTGAGTAACTTTAGTACCTCTGTACCTGATAGTACCTTTTATAGTTGGCCTTTTGAGACGTGACAAAAAAGGTCGGTCAGGGCAGATCTGTAGATATTGAAAACATGGACTTCAGCATTGTATTCGAGAAGGTTCCTCGTGGTAGCCTACTCCTGAAGGTTAGATCGCATGAAATGCAAGGAGAGATAGCTGAATGGATAGCACATTGGCTTCATGGAAGGAAGCAGAGGGTGATAGTGGAAGGTTGCTTCTCAGACTGGACGCCAGTGACTAGTGGCGTGGCTCAGGGTTCGGTGCTGGGCCCGTTACTGTTTGTCATCTATATCAAAGATTTGGATGAGAACACACACGGCAAGATTAGCAAGTTTGCAGATGATGCAAAAGTGGGTTGTTTTGCAGACAGTGAAGATGGTTGTGAGGAAGTGCAATAGGATCGTGATCGATTAGCCAGGTGTACTGAGGAATGGTTGATGCAATTTAATGCAGATAAATGTGATTCCAGATGTAGTCTCACCACTGACCTATACAAATGCAAAATGACCTCTTTACTCCTGTAG
>NW_027602156.1:0-46945 GCF_053455715.1 Rhinoraja longicauda | reverse complement strand
GGGCCAAAGGGCCTGTTTCCGTGCTGTATCTCTCCAAATATTTATTTGTTACATTGGTGTCAAAAAGTACATTGTTTGTGGTCAATGTTTAAGTCTGATCACATTGTGGGTGGTGTGTGGAGTAGATGCTGGGATTAAGTTACTGCTGGGATTGAAGTTTGGTAGCTGCTGCCCCTTCAGTGTGACCACCTTTGCCATCATAAACCCCACATGAATAAGGGTCTTGACTCGAAACATTGCATATCCACGTTCTCTGGGGATGCTGCCTGTTCCACTCATACTCCAGCACTCTGTCTCTTTATTTGTGAACCAGCATCTGCAGTTCCTTGCGTCTCCATAAAATTCACCTCCACTGTCCCGCAAGGGGACAATAGGAAGGTGGTTAAATCTACCTCTCAGCTTTAAGTTATCGTGGAGCAGAGCATTGGGAAACTTCCTTCCTACTTCCCCTGAGATTACTCATTTTGTCAAAAATTATTGTTACAAGCTCGCGTACATAGGACGTAGAACAATATAGCACAGGAATGGGCCATTTGGCCCACAATATTTATTCCAAATATGTTGCCTAGCTGAACTGATCTCATCTGCCTGCAAGTGATCCATATCCCTCCATTCCCTGCAAATCCATGCACCTATCTAAAAGCTTCTTAATTGCCACTATCGTATCTGCCTCCACCACCACCCCTGGCAATGTGTTCCAGGTCCCCACTGCCCTCTGTGCCGAAAACCTGCCCCAAACATCTCCATTATATTTTCCTCATCTCACCCTAATGCTGTGCCCTCTAGTGTTGGACATTTCCACCCTGGGGAAAAAGGTTCTGACTATCTACCCTATCTACGTCTCTCATAATTTTATATACTTCTATCAAGTCTCACCTCAACCTCTAACATTCCAGAGAAGACAGTCCAAGTCTACCCAACCTCTCCCTGTGGCTGAAACTGTGTCAGAGACCCTGGTTCAATCCGGACGACTGGTGCTGTCTGTACAGAGTTTATCCATTCTCCCTGTGACTGCGTGGGTTTCCTCTGGGTGTTCCAGTTTCCTCACACATTGCAAAAATGTACAGATTTGTAGATTAATTTGGCTTCAGTAAAAATTGTAAATTGTCTCCAGTGTGTCGGATAGTGCTAGTGTACTGCTTGCTGTGTACTTGGTGGGCCAAAGGGCCTGCTTCCAAGCTGCATCTCAAAACTAAACTAAAAAGGTGCTGGCTAAGTGGACCTGCTGAGTGTTCCGTGCATTTTCTGCTTTTATTTTGGATTTCCAACATCTGCAGTTTATTTGTGAGTTGTCATTTCCCCTGAGCTGCAGAGTTGATGGTGTGGTTTATCACCAAAGTAGATCTGCCTGGCCAGCTCTCAAAGTCCCCTATCCTTCACCCTCTCCTTATTCCTCCTTTGAGAATCTCATCATGTTTTCTTGTGGGTTATCAACTTTGACAGTGCACTGCAAGTGTCCATGTCTCCAGCTGACTCGGTCCTAAACTACCTCAATCTCTTCACACATCTACCACCAAACACTGTAAAACCTTTTCCTAACTTCTCCTGACATCCCTTTTTGTGGAAATTGACTTGTGTTGTTCCAGTGAAGAGCCTTGGGATATTTTGCTTTGTTAAAGGGGTTATTTTGATGTAAGGGTGAAAACAGGCACTAAATGGTTGCTTGTTAATCAGACACATCTGTTGGAAAGTCTGGTTTAGCATGCAATTTTGTGATTAATTGCTGATTACCATAATTTGATCTTGCTTGAAATACTAAACGAGCCACCTGCACGTTTAACAGTCAAACAGTGATTGCAAAACAGATTTTGTGGGCAGTACATGTACCTCCATAAAACCACAACAAAGTGCATAGGTTCTCAGATCAATATGTGTCAGAAAGGTTCAGAGGCCATGTGAATGAGCACACATTTTCGGAAGGAGCCCAGAGGGAAGTTCAAAGTTTAGTTTAGTTTAGAGATACAGCCTGAAAACAGGCCTTTCGCCCCACCGAGTCCATGCCGACCAACGAACACTTGTACACTAGTTCTATCCTACACACTAGGGACAATTTACCTTATTGCAGACCGTTTTACTATCTTTAATCGGACTTTACTGGATTTTACCTTGCACGAAGCGTTATTCCATTTATCTTCTATCTGTGGATGGCTTGATTGTAATCATATATAGTCTTTCTGCTGACTGGATAGCATGCAAAAATAAAGCTTTTCACTGTACTTGGGTAAACATTGCAATAAACTAAACTAAACTTTACAGAAGCCAATTAATCTATAAACCTGCTCGTTTTTGGAGTGTGGGAGGAAACTGGAGCATCCCGAGAACACTCACACGGTCACGGGGAGTCTGTACAAATTCTGCACAGCCAGCACCCGTAGTCAGCATCGAACCCGGGTCTCTGGGGCTGTGAGGCACAAATCCATTGCTGAGGCATTGTGCCACCCCTGCCCCATCTGTGGAAGACTATGCATTTCCATCATTGGTGTCATTAATCCCCTTTGAATCCACAAAATGAGATAGAAGCATATCATCCTTAATCCCAAGAGACCGCATAAAAAGTAGGTAGAATGTGGAAGAGTACAGCATTCAATGTTTTCAGATGAAATCCCTGGAGAATATCTGGAATAATCTGATAGATTGCTGATGAAACCTTGAAAGCATGTCTCAGTAAATCTCCTGATGTTTTTCAAATCTCCAGTGGTGAGTGGAAAGGGAATGGTGGTGTACATTTGGGAAATGCTCAAAGACTTGTGCAAAGACATTGCTCCTTCCATACAGCTCTTTACATTTAGGAGAGAGCATTAGTTCAAGTGCTAGCAACCAAAATAATGTACACTATTCTGAACAATCGCTGACAAGCAATAAATGATCATCCACAAGTTCCAGCACAAGCATCAACACCATAATCAAACTGGAATCATGCAAATAGTGCAGCATTAACCAGTAAGTCAGCTTAAGATCCCACCTTGGCCATCTCAGAGGTTCTGTAGTAACCAAGGTCTAGCGATCTCACCCGCATTATACCCTGCATAAAATCTAGTTGTATGTTTACCACACCATATATTTTAACCATCTATTTGGATGTCAGTATTTCTGTATCTCACATGAAACCAGCTATTGACAAATAAAGAACTATTTTATGAGGAAAGATTTTATCGCTTAATTTCAAACAGTGTAATCCATATTTATGAATTACTATTTGGGCAGCAAGTGTGCCAAAGGTTTGATTCTAAGATCAAATTTATCACATAAACTGTAGACACAAGGATCTCCAGGGTGCTGCTTTACAAAACAGGGTGCAAAGTGCTGGAGTAATTCAACAGGTCAGGCAGCATCTCCAGGGAACATGGATAGGTGACGTTTTGGGTTGGGACCCATCTTCAGACAGGAGAACTTCTTCACTAAGTATACCTTGAAAAGATTTGTAGGTTCTCCCCGGGCAGTCTGAATAAGGGTCCCGAGCCAAAACGTCGTCTATCCATGTTCTCCAGAGATGCTGCTTGACCCGTTGAGTTACTCGAGCACTTAAGTATCTTTTTTTATTATCACATCAACTATTTGTTTCTGTTATTTTAGTGTGGAATTATTTGTCATCGGTCAACTTGTCACAACTTGTTTATAATATACTTACAGGGAGCCACAAAGAACTGCAGATGCTGGAATCTTGAGTAAGATACTTACTTTTTGTACTAATATTACTTTTAATATTGCAGTTGGCTGGCAACACTTAAAGACAGTCAAGGGTGTTTAATTGTCCTATGTACTGACAATAGAACAACAAAATTCTTACTTGCAGCAATTTAACAGGCCCATAAATGCAATATACACAGGCAATGTATAATAACTTTAAAAAAGTAATCAATTAATAGCCATAATATGAGTGCAATAACTGAAGTCCTTGTGCAACCAAAGACAGTCCATAGATGTTCATTGTTACGTAACGTTCACGAGCCATATGATTGATGGGAAGAGGCTGTTCTTGAACCTGACGGCCATGATTTTCAATCTCCTACGCCTTCTTCCCAATGGTTGGAATGAAATGAGAGGGTGTCATGGGTCTTTGATGATATTGGCTGCCTTTTTCTTGGCCGAGCCTCCTAAAGAATCCTTCAATGGTGGGGAGGTCGCTATCTGTGATGGACCAGACAGTATCTACCACTCTCTCTAATCTCCTTCATTCCTGGGCATTCGAGTTGCTGAGCGAGGCTGTGGTGCAACCAGGCAGTATTGCTCTCTAAGGTACACCTCCAGAGGTTCAATAGAATATTTCTCCTCAATCGTCCAAGGAAGTTTATAATACCTGGCCAGTTGTCACTTCTTTGGAAATATTATTTTCCGTAAACAAACATATTGTTGAACATCACTGCACAGAGGGATTAATGATGGAGAAAAAAACGTTCTTGAATTATTGTCATCTCAACAGCAGTGCTACAGACTTCTGCTCTTTCTTTCAGTTGTCTATCCCAAGGTAATAAATCATGAATGACAACTAGATGTGGTGACAAGGGCTTCCCAATGTTTTAATTAACAAATGCATCATATGCCTGTGCTGTGTAGTCCAGGAAGGTTTGAATTGCAGTACATGCTGACTTCAGCCACAATAGTTGGAGGGGCAGGCAGTATAGAGAAAGCAGAGACTCTGTAGAAGGACTTGGGATAGGTGGGAGAGTGGGCAGAGACGTGGTAGATGAAATATAGTGTGGCAAAGTGTGGAGTCGTGCATTTTGGTAGTAGGAATAAAGGCATAGTATGGCGAGTCCGAAACTTGCTAGTTGTAGACGAAGTTTATTGCAGCCGCAATACACGAATACAGAATCAAAACAACAAGTTACAGGACAACCAATATAAACTTACTGTCTTCCTTGAAGACTTCGCCGAACAGGCTAAATCGGGCGCCAAACGCGCACCTGACATCGCTGGCCAATCAGCGATGTCGTTTGCTGGACCAATCCTCATGGTCGCGTTCCCACGTGACCTCGCTGGCCAATCCGAGGGTTCGACGACCTGGACCATTCTCTATGGTCGCAACATGACCCCCCCCAGAACCCGAGGTGCGGAACCTAGCAGGGAGCCGGATTTCGCGACCATAACGAGTACGGAGAGGGACAGCCTGAACCACAGGAGCCGGAGGTTCCGGACTTGGTGGAACAGCCGGAACGGGAGGTTCTGGAGGAACTACCGGAACGGGGGGTCCTGGAGGAACTGCCGAAACGGGGGGTCCTAGGGGAACTGCCGAAACTGGAGGTCCCGGAGGAACTGTCGGAATGGGGGTTTGTGGACTGGGCGGAACTAACGGAGGTCGGCCTCTTCTAGGGGTTTGACCGACCAGGACTGGTTGATCTGGGTCCAAATGGGCAGGTTTGAGCCGGGACACCGAGACGAGTTCACTCTTGCCGCCCATGTCTAAGGTGAAAGTAGCCGTTCCCTTACGTAAAACCCGAAACGGCCCTTGATAGACCCTCTGCAACGGGGCGCGATGGGCATCTTTACGCAAAAAAACAAACTCACAGTCCTTCAGGGAAGACGGTTCATGTACCATGGGACACCCATGACGTGAAGTCGGCACTGGAGCCAGGGAGCCCACCCGTTCCCGGAGAGCTGCTAACGCTGATGGGACTGTAGGGAGCAGGGCTGAAGTGTCCGGAAACAGATCTCCAGGTACTCGAAGGGTCGAGCCATATACCAGCTCTGCGGACGACGCACCGAGATCTGGCTTAGGAGCCGTCCGGATGCCCAACAGAACCCAAGGGAGTTGGTCTACCCAGTCTGGGCCTTCAAGCCTTGCACTGAGGGACGCCTTAAGTTGGCGGTGGAACCTTTCTACGAGTCCATTTGCCTGGGGGTGATATGCAGTTGTGGGTTGCAATTTGGACCCGTACAGTTCCGCCAGCGCGGCCCAGAGGGACGAAGTGAACTGTGGTCCTCTGTCAGTTGTAATAACTGCCGGGACCCCGAAACGAGCTACCCAGTGAAGGGCCAAAGTCCTAGCACAAGACGCTGACGAGATATCACACAATGGGAAAGCCTCTGGCCACCGGGTGAACCGATCCACCACCGTGAGGAGGTGGGTGTAGCCCCGGGAGGAAGGCAAAGGCCCGACCAAATCCACGTGGATGTGGAAAAAACGAAAAGCCGGGACTTCGAAATCCTGTACGGGGGGCTGGACGTGGCGCTGGACCTTAGCGGTCTGACAGGGCACGCAGGAACGTGCCCATCCCGCTACCTGTTTCCGCAGGCCATGCCAGACAAACCTCGCTGCCACCAAGGCAGAGGTGGAGCGGATGGACGGGTGTGCCAGCCCATGAATGGCATCGAAAACCCGGCGCTGAAGGGAGGGCGGTACTACCGGCCTGGGGCGAGGAAGAGAAACATCGCACCAGACTTTCGTGCCCTCCGACCCACAAGCTACCTGGGCCAACTTCAATCCCGAAGTGGTGGACTGGTACGTCGAAACGGTATCCGCCAGGAGCTGTGCCTCCGCGAGCTCCTGGGGATCCACTTCGCAGTCCACCGCCGAAATAGGGGGAAAAGCAGGTCTAGACAGGGCGTCAGCAACGGCATTCAGCTTACCCGCGATATGACGGACATCTGTGGTAAATTCTGAGATAGCAGTCAGGTGCCGCTGCTGGCGGGCCGACCATGGGTCAGACAATTTCAAAAAAGCAAATGTTAATGGCTTGTGGTCCGTAAATGCCACAAATGGGCGGCCCTCGAGGAAATACCTGAAATGACGGACAGCTAAATGGAGAGCTAGAAGCTCTCGGTCAAATGCGCTATATTTCAGCTCGGCCGAATTTAGTTGCCGGCTGAAAAACGCTAAAGGCTGCCAACGGCCACCAACCTGCTGCTCCAGAACCCCGCCCACCGCCACGTCAGAGGCGTCAACCGTCAGGGCCGTGGGGGCGGAGGGGCTCGGATGGACCAGCATGGTGGCGTCTGCCAAGGCTGCCTTAGCTGCCGTAAAAGCCGACTCTGCGGCCGGGGACCACAACAACTCTACCGGATTACCTGCAAGGCATTGGAAAAGTGGGCGCAGGACTCGCGCCGCTGCCGGAACGAATCTATGGTAGAAATTAACCATGCCTACGAACTCCTGCAGCCCTTTTACTGTGGTAGGCCTGGGGAAAGCCCGGATAGCCTCCACCTTCTCTGGCAAAGGGACAGCGCCGGCCGAGGTAATTCTGTGACCTAGAAAATCGAGGGCAGGCAGTCCGAATTGACATTTGGAGGGTTGAATAATGAGCCCGTGGTCTTGGAGCCGCTGGAACACACGGTCCGCAAATGGGCCTGGTGTTCTTGCACTGAGGGGCTGGCTACCAGGATGTCGTCTAAATAAATAAACACAAAAGGTAAACCCCTGCCCACGCGGTCCATCAGTCGCTGGAAAGCCTGTGCCGCGTTCTTTAAACCGAAAGGCATACGCAACCATTCAAACAACCCGAACGGAGTAATAGTTGCAGTTTTTTGTATGTCCTCCGGTCGCACCGGAATCTGATGGTATCCTCGCACCAAATCAATTTTGGAAAACACCACCGCTCCTTCCAGTCCAGATGAAAAGTCCTGTAGGTGCGGTATGGGGTAGCGATCAGCCGTGGTGACAGCATTGAGACGCCGATAATCGCCACATGGCCTCCACCCCCCAGATGCCTTGGAGACCATGTGTAACGGGGAGGCCCACGGGCTGTCAGACTGACGAACAATTCCCATTTCCTCCATCTTCCTGAACTCCGCCCGTGCCACCACCAGTTTGTCTGGCGGTAGTCTCCTGGCCCGAGCGAAAACGGGAGGGCCTTCAGTGCGGATGTGATGGACTACACCGTGCTTAGCCGAAGGTGCGTCAAAACGTTGGACGAGCAGCTCTGGGAACTCTGCCAGAATCGCAGCATACGAGTCGGGGGCCGCGACGACGGCCTGGACAGTAGGGCTGGGCGAGGAGGCGATTGCCGGAGCGACGTGCTCGTCTTCAGCAGCGGGTCGGAGGTCGTTACCGCGGACATCAGGAACCAGTGAAAAAGCCCAGAGAAAATCTGCGCCCAGGATCGCTTGTTTGACGTCGGCTATGATGAATGGCCATTCGTACGTGCGGAGGCCTAAAGCAAGGGACATCTTCCGTGTGCCGAAAGTGCGAATTGGGCTGCCGTTAACCGCGATGAGGGTGGGACCTGTCTTACCCGATCTGGTTTCGAGGTCGGTCGGCGGCACTATGCTGACGATGGCTCCGGTGTCTACCAAAAATTCTGTGTCCGTGAATCGATCATGGACATAGAGGCGCCGGTTCTGGCCAATCGTAACTGCCCCTATGTACGATCGGCCGAGGCATTTCCCGCGAAGGTACAAGGCAAACGACAGTTGCGGGATTCGTTACCCCATCGTAGGTGATAATAGCACCAGCCGCGCTTGTGCGGATCTTTTTGGCGGGCTTTCGGGGAATTGGCGGGAGATGTGGCGCCATCTTTCCGTCGCTGTGGCATGGTCACCGATGTCGAGACTTTGTTGATGGACTCACTGGCCTTGTTTTTTCCCGCTATGAGCGCGTCCGCTTTCGCTGCATATGCTTCGGGGTCCTTAAAAGAACAATCCGTAAGCAGCAGTCGGACATCCTCGGGAAGTTTCTCGCGGAATGCCTGTTCAAACATCGGGCACTCCGTATGCTCACCGGCTAGCACCATCATTTCAGCCATGCGGACGGAAGGCAGTTGGTCTCCAAGCTCCGGTAGGTGCAGAAGTTTTGCCGCACCACCATGCTTATTTAACCCGAAGGTTCGCAGTAATGCCTTCTTCATGGTTTCGTATTTGTCTTCCGCAGGTGAAGTTATGATAAACCGCATCATGCGCTTGGTTGTGTCCGGCGATAGGGCGCTGACGAGGTAGAAGTACTTCGTGGAATCGTCCGACACCTTCTTTATGTGGAATTGAGCCTCGGCGTGGATAAACCAAGCTTGCGGTGCGTACGTCCAAAATAACGGAAGATGAACGCCTGCCGCGCCTGACTCCGGTGTGCCCTGCTCGGTCATCGTCAACGAGGCGTCGGGTTCCTGCTCAGTTGGTGATCGTCCAGATCACGTTCGGGGTCACCAATATGGCGAGTCCGAAACTTGCTAGTTGTAGACGAAGTTTATTGCAGCCGCAATACACGAATACAGAATCAAAACAACAAGTTACAGGACAACCAATATAAACTTACTGTCTTCCTTGAAGACTTCGCCGAACAGGCTAAATCGGGCGCCAAACGCGCACCTGACATCGCTGGCCAATCAGCGATGTCGTTTGCTGGACCAATCCTCATGGTCGCGTTCCCACGTGACCTCGCTGGCCAATCCGAGGGTTCGACGACCTGGACCATTCTCTATGGTCGCTACAATAGACTATTTTCTAAATGGGGAGAGAATCCAGAAATTGGAGGTGCAAAGGGACTTGGGAGTGTTGGTGCAGGATTCCCAAAATGTTAATTTGCAAGTCGAATCGGTAGTAAAGAAGGCAAACACAATGCTAGCATTTATTTCAAGAGGGCTAGAATACAAAAATTGGGATGTAATGCTGAGGCTCTATAAGGCCCTGGTCACAGCTTCAGAATTAAAGGACATTCCTTTAAGGAGATGAGGAGGAATTTCTTTAGTCAGAGGGTGGTGAATCTGTGGAATTCTTTCCCACAGAAGGTTATGGAGGCCAAGTCAATGGATATTTTTAAGGCAGAGATAGATAGATTCTTGATTAGAACGGGTGTCAGGGGTTAAGGGGAGATGGCATGAGAATGGGGTTGGGAGGGAGAGATAGATCAGCCATGATTGAATGGCCTAAATCTGCTCATATCACTTATGACCTTATGACAATTTGATTTGAAGCTCTACATAATATTTGAGAGTCCTGACAAGGCCTCTTGTTCATATTTGATGTCCAACAATGTGTAAAGGAAAGTGTGGACATGAGGCCCAATCTTGATTGAACAAGAATTGAATTGGCTGTCAATATGTCTTTCTCCATTACCACTTTGTGAAATACAAAATATTCATCGCCAAGGCTCCCACGTAAAAAAATACCATTCAATTCCTCCAGGAAAACAAGAAGGAAAGTGAGTTAAAATGGTAATGTACAATATTCAGTTGTAATTTCATCTGTCGTAAAGAAATTAATTTAATCCACGCCGACCATTGATCACCTGTTCATGCTGCTTCTATGTTATCCCACTTTCACATCCACTCCCTACACATCAGTTTTACAGAGGCCAATTGACCTATAAAACCACAAATCTTTGGGATTTGGGAGGAAACCAGAACACCCAGATGAAACCTACGCAGTCACAGGGAGAATGTGTAAACTCTACACAGACAGCACTCGGTCTTTGGCACTGTGAGACAGCAGTTTCATCAGCTGTACCCCATTATCAAATCCATCCCAGGCCTCGGCCTCCACATCCACCAACACCCAGACTCACCACCGCTGCTGCTGCCGCCTTTCCCCTTGGCCCACCTCAGGCTCGGGGTTACCCGGTCACGTCCAGGCCCAGGCCCAGGCCCAGGCTCCAGCTGCTTCCCCCGGCACCAGGCCTGGCTCTCCCGTCCCCAAGAGACAGGAGGCCGTGCCCAACGGACTTCAACTGCGCAGGCGCGGACGCATTTGTTCTGCGCACGCGGGGATGCGGTGGCCATCTTACGAAAATACCAGATCAACGGAGCCCCAACTGCACATGCACATTTTTTTAAACATTAAAATATGAATAACTTTAAAAATATTACACCGATTTCAATGAAACTTCTTCCATAGGACCACGGGACGACAGTGAGTAAGGTGGGCCTAACATTGTCGCGCTATCATGTACTGTTTTGGCTGTAGTTCAAGCGAACGAACGAGAGTTTTAGTATTTTGATTATTGTGTATGCCTCCAGAACCGCTATTTTTAGTCATTGAAGTCTTTGAGTCTCGGCAGACACAGGGATCTGTGTGCTTGGAGCCTCGTCTCTGAAGATTAATGTCTCATGCACACATTACTGTCCATTTTGTCTCCATGTATGCGATGAGCAATGGGAGCATTGCAGGTGAGTCAGCTCCTGGGAGAGGCTGAAAGGAGCTGAGGGGGATGGTATCGTTGATGTCTGCGCTTTGTGAGCCTGGTTTTCATATCGTCTCTAGTTGTACCTGGAGATACAAGGAAATGCAGATGATGGAATCTAGAGTGATGCTGGAGTAACTCAATGGGTAAGGCAGCATATGTGGGCAGAATGGATAGTCTGAAGAAGCATCCTCAACTAACGTCACCTTGTAGAGGTCCACGCATTGT
Organism: Rhinoraja longicauda; assembly: GCF_053455715.1. Taxonomy (NCBI): domain Eukaryota; kingdom Metazoa; phylum Chordata; class Chondrichthyes; order Rajiformes; family Arhynchobatidae; genus Rhinoraja; species Rhinoraja longicauda. Next base: position 35,673 of record NW_027602156.1, on the reverse strand, counting down.
GTAAACGCTCCGTTTAATCATTAATCGATACAGCTCCATCGCTCACTCACGCATCCCCGAGTTCAACCTCTAACCACATTTCCTTCGCTCTCCGCCCACACACGACGACCCACCCCCCCAGACCCCATGATTGGTCAGCCCAGATCATGCCCAGTCCACATGAGAATTCTAGCCCGACAAGCGACGATTCGAAACCAAAATGACTCAACCTGCCAAATGACCCCCTTAGATCCGGAGTAATGGAGGCAGTTAGGCTGACGAATGAGGCGGCCTGATCGCGTGTACGCGTCTCCTGTGTTCAGGGTCACAGCTGGCAGAGTCGAGGTCGGGTGCGGTCGTGACAGTGGACGCCCTCTGCGGTGGGGTTGTGCCAACTGCACTGGTTGGTCAATGTCCAAGTGTGCCGGCTTAAGACGGTCCACGGAGACAGACTCGTGCCTGCCGCCATGCTGATGACAAAGGTCGTGGCGCCGTGTTGCTGTACCTTGAAGGGTCCCTCGTAACGCCTTTGCAGTAGCTTTCGGTGCGAATCGTGGCAAAGGAAAACGTACTGGCAGTCCTGGAGGGCAGGAGGGACGTATGTGGAAGTGAGTCCGTGGTGCGATGTTGGGACAGCAGAGAGCGTGCCCACCTTCTCCCGGAGGCGTGTCAACATGGTCGAGGGTGGTTCATGATGTCCATGTGCTGCCGGGATGAAGTCCCCTGGGACCGTAAGCGGGGCGCCGTACACCAGCTCAGCCGAGGAAGTTGCCAGGTCCTCCTTCAGGGCAGTGCGTATGCCCAGAAGTACCCACGGCAACTGGTCCATCCAGTCCGGGCCTGTGAGTCGTGCCTTTAGGGATGCTTTCAGGTGCCGGTGAAAACGCTCCACTAGGCTGTTGGCTTGTGGGTGGTAGGCCGTAGTGTGGTTCAGCTTTGGCCAAACAGCCGGGCCATTGCTAACCACAACTCGGTGGTGAACTGCGCACCTCTGTCAGAGGAGATGACCGCCGGCACACCAAAGCGGGCGATCCAGTGGGCAGTGAGGGCACGTGCACACGTCGCAGCGGAGGTATCTGAGAGCAGGACGGCTTCCGGCCATGTCGTGAATCGGTCCACGGCGGTGAAAAAGCGGGTGACACCTCTGGATGGAGGCAGCGGTCCAACGATGTCGACATGGATGTGGTCGAAACGCACGTGTGGCAGGGCGATATTCTGCAGCAGCGCTTTGACATGCCGCTGAATCTTTGAGGTCTGACAGGGGATGCATGCCCTGGCCCAGTTGCTGAACTGTTTGCGCCACCCGTGCCATCTGAACTTGGCTGCCATCAGTGCTGTTGTTGCCCTGATGGAAGGGAGACCAAACTGACACTTGGCAAGGTTGATGGCCAGGCCATGCTCGTTGAGCCACTGGCAGAACAGCTGGAGTTGCGTGCGGTGTTCCTGGCAAGAGTGGCTGGCGACGAAGATGTCGTCAAGGTAGATGAACACGAAGTCCAGCCCATGGCCCACTGTGTCCAGGAGCCATTGGAAAGCCTGGGCGGCATTCTTGAGGCGGAAAGGCATCTGCAGGAACTCAAGCAGACCGAACGGAGTGATGAGAACCGTCTTGGGGATGTCGTCAGGGTGGTCCGGAATCTGATGGTAGCCACGTACCAGGTCGATTTTGGAGAAAACCTTGACACTGTCCAGATTGGCCGTGAAGTCCTGGATGTGAGGGACAGGGTACCGTTCGGCCGTTGTGACGTCGTTGAGATGGCGGTAGTCCCCACAGGGTCTCCAGCCTCCAGACTCTTTGGGGACCATGTGAAGCGGGGATGCCCACGGGCTATCTGATGGGCACAATGCCCATTTCCACCATCTTGTGGAAATCGTCTTTGGCCAGTTGGAGCTTGTCGGGGGGAGCCTGCGTGCGCGTGCATGGAGTGGCGGTCCGGTGGTGGGGATATGGTGCTTCACTCCATGCCTCGGGCTGGCCGCTGTGAACTGGAGGGTTATGATGTCAAGGAAATTGGCCAAGATCCTGGCATACTCGTCAGAGAAGGTAACCGAGCCGAGATGTGGTGTTGTCCCTTCATGTAAACCAGCAGGGAGTGGGCCCGGAGGAAATCAGCGCCCAGCAGCGGTTGGAAGACGTCAGCGATAGTACAGGGCCACTTGAAGTGACAGGAGTTGAAGTTGAGCGGGATCGTGCGGACTCCGTACATCCTGATGTTGCTGCCATTGGCGGCGGCCAGGGAAGGCCCCCCCCTTCCGGAACGAGTGCCAGCCCCCGATGGGGGCAAAACACTGACCTCTACTCTTGTGTCCACGAGAAAATACCGCCCCGAATGACAATCCCAGGTGTAGAGGAGGCGATGCCTCTAGCTGGCTGCAGTAGCCACTACTGGCGGCTGGCCAAGGCGTTTCCCGGATGCGTTCAGGGTTGTCGGCAGCAGCTGGCCCCGGAACCCCACCTTTGGTGGTAGTAGCACCACTCACCCTTGCCGGCGTCGCTTGTGGCCGGCTTCACTGCCGCACCTTTGGTGGAGGCTGGGCCCAGCCGCTTGACCTGCTGAGGCACCGCAGCCACCCGGCTGATGGTGGCGCCACCCTGTTGTTTCGCCTGGCACAGCACGTCCGCACGGGCTGCCAGCCGTCGGGGGTTGGTGAAATCATCGTGCGCGAGGAGCAGGCGAATGTCCTCAGGCATCCGCTCGAGGAAAACCTGTTCGAACAGAAGGCAGGTCTTGTGTCCGTCCATCAAGGCGAGCATTTCATCCATAAGCACGGACGGCTTGCGGTCGTCTAGGCCATCCATGTGCAGGAGTCTGGCTGCCCTGTCGAGGCAGCTGAGACCGAAAGTACGCATGAGGAGCGTTTAGAGGCCCTTGTACTTGCCGTCGGCTGGTGGCTGGTGAAGATAATCGATTAGACGCCCGGCGGTGTCCTGTTCCAGCGCACTGACCACGCAGTAGTATTTGGTGGCTTTGGCTGTGATCTGGCGGATGTGGAACTGGGCTTCAGCCTGTTGAAACCGCATATGGGGCTGTGATGTCGAAAGCGGGCAGTTTGATCGAAACTACGTGCCGCTAGTCTGGGTTGTCGACTGCAGACATGATATAATCCAAAATAGGCTGTTTTGGATCGTCGTGGTCACCACTGTAGAGGTCCACGCGTTGTGTAAACACTCCGTTTAATAATTAATCAATACAGCTCTGTTGCTCACATGCGCATCCCCGAGTTCAAATTCTATCCGCAATAACTTTGTTCTCCGCCCACACACGACGGCCCACCCCTGGACCCCGTGATTGGTCAGCCCAGATCACGTCCAGTCTACGCACGAATACGAGCCCAACAAACGACGGTTCAAAACCAAAATGACTCAGCTGGCCACAACCTATCCATTCCCTCCATAGATGCTGCCTGACCCGCTGACATACTCCAGAATTTGTGTTTTATCTAAGATAGGCACAAAGTGCTGGCATAACTCAATGGGTCAGGCAGCATCTCTGGAGAAAAAGGACGAGGGACCCTTCTTCAGACTGAAAGTATAGGGGAGGGAACTAGAGGTAAGAAAAGGCCAATGACAGATGACCAAGGAAGGGTGGAGCCCATAATGGTCCTTTTTTAAAAATCAAAAATATTTATTCAAATATTAAAATAATATATACAATACAATAAAACCAAAACAGAACCCACCACCAGAATACTATACAAACAAATATACCAATTGAAACTATTATGCAATTATATTACAATCCCCATCCAGGATACATCCAATCCCCCGCGGTGCCCAGCGGTCCCGGAAATCCTCCAGGGTGCCCGTGGACAGCGCGTAGTCCCTCTCTGACACCACCAGGGCACGGATGTAACCCCGGAAAAGGGGTAGGCAGCTGGCTCGGGCTGAGCCCTCTTCCGCCTGGCGCCGTGAGTCGCGGATGGCCAGCTTGTCCAGGCCCAGGAGCAACCCAACCAGGACATCTTCGGCCCTACTCTCTCCCCTACGCACAGGGTGTCCAAAGATGAGGATGGTGGGTGAAAAGTGCATCCAAAAAGCAAGGAGCAGCCCCTTTAGATATTGGAACAGGGGCTGCAACCTCACACACTCCATATATACGTGGTACACAGACTCTTGCAACCCGCAAAAGTGGCAGGCAGCTGGCGAGTCTGTGAACCGTGCGAGGAACAGGTTGCAGGGGACTCCTCGGTGCAATACCTTCCACCCCAGATCCCCGATGGAGAGGGGATAATGGTCCATTGTTGGCAGGGGAAGTGAAAATAAAGGGATACTAGGATGCAAACAATGGAACTTGTAAGACGACGACGGGGTGGGGGGGGGGTGGGGGGGAGGATTGAGCGAATGCAAGAGTTACATGAAATGAGAGGGCATGTCCTCCATTTCCAGAAAGAGAAAAATAAGAAAAACAAATAAACTGCATCAAAGAGGATTTCTCTGATAGAAAGATACAAAATGGTTCAGACTGAGAAGGGTTTTAACCCAAAACATCACCTATTCTTTTTCTCCAGAGATGGTGCCTGAACCGCTGTTATTCCAGCAATTTGTCTTTATCTTTGGTGTAAATCATCATTTGCAGTTCCTTCCTACATAGGATTTCTCTGCTAAATTGATTTCTCTGTGTCTGTCACAGTATTAGTTCAGCTCAGTCTTCCTGTCCATGTTTACCAAATCTGAAGATGGGTTCCGACATGAAATGTCACCTATTCTTTTTCTTCAGAGATGCTGAGTGACCCATTGAGTTACTCCGTCATTCTGTGTCTATCTTTAGCGAATCACACTATTCTTTTGACTATGTTCATGTGCCTACTCTCACTGAGCAGAGAACCTTGTTTACTGCTTATTCCCAATTTTCCCCGATCAGATTCATCCCTCTCCCCCTGCTCACTGCCTTAGTTTGTTGTCAAATAAAACCTATATCTTTACCTCCAAACTCACGGGACCTGGAGTCATCACTCATCTCTGCAATTGGATCCTCGACTTCCTGACCAATAGACCCCAATCAGTGAGGATAGGGGACAAATCATCCTCTACGATAATCCTCAACACCGGTGTTCCACAACGAAGCGTTCTCACCCCCCTTCTTTACTCTTGTTCACCCACAACAAATGTACAAATCCAATTCAATTGTGAGCACCATCATTGTGAGCTGGATGTCAAATAATGATGAGACGGAGTACAGGAATGAGATTGAGAACCTGGTGTCCTGGTGTCCGGACAACAACCTTTCTCACAATGTCAGTAAGACATAAGAGTTAGTGATCGACTTCAGGAAGTGAAGCGGTACACATACCCCAGTTTGCATTGACGGCACAGAAGTAGAGAGCCGCTGTGCGCTACAATCTACCTCATTGGAAACTTGGACTATCTTTGTTCGTATTTAACTGGACTTTATCTCGCACTAAACATCATTCATGTTATTTCCCTTTAACATGTATCTGTAGACTGTGGATGGTTCGGTTGTAATTGTATATTGTCTTTCCGCTGACTGGTTAGCATGCAACAAAAGCTTTTCGTGGTACCGTGGTACACGTGACAATAAACTCAACTCAACTCAATGTCTGTGGACAACTTTTCCAATATTCTCGTGCCTGGCCTTCCAGATGAATCTGAGTTCACCCTAAGTGCATTAAGGACAAAACGATTTCATCTGCCATTCTGTTCCTCTCCCTGTATACATTCTCCATAACTTATCAAACTCTAGCACATTTCCCAAGACCTAGGTCCCAGAGTTTGGAGATGAGTTTAAATGGGATTATTGTGTTAAAGGCAGAGCTGTCTTCGATAAAATAGGAGTCTTAACATAGGAGTCCTTATTGTCTAGATTATTCCAGAGATATGTTTAATGTCCCAGCTTGCCCAATCGCTCCCTATCGCTCAGTGCCTTAAGTCCTGGCAACGTTCTCGTAAATCTTCTCCGAACTCCTTCCATCTTAATGACATTCTGTGGTGCTGCGTGAATGCATGTTCGTTTTGCTCTTTCCCACACTCCCTCCTTTCGCCCACATTTCCTGTTACACCTCTTCAGAAACAATGTGGAGGATGTTGTTTTCTATGATTAATTCTGACCTTGAGAGCTAACTGTGATAGTGTCGAGGGCACTTTGCTGGTATTGATAAATGGATAGACAATAGCGTCGGAGAGGACAATGGCGAGAGAGATGAAGTACAACAGAGGCTTAGAGGGACCAAGTAAGGAAATAACACTACTGCGTTTGCAAGGCCATCCTTGTGGAATATAAAGGAATTAAAATGGGATAGCAAGATTCATTGTTTGGTGCATGTTTTTATTTAAATACTAGACCAAGTGTATTCCCACACCGTTCCGTTCCAAGTGTATTCCGTTGGGCCCATTCCCACACCCACCCCCCCCCATTCTCTCCTCCCCCAGCGCCACTCTTACTCTCCCCCACCCCCTCTTTCCCCACCACCCCCGCTGTCCCCCTCCCCAGTCCCACTCTCCCTCCCACCCCCACTCTCTCCTCCTCCCACCCTCCCCCTCTCCCCCACTCTTACTCTCCCGGAGCGACGGACTGCTGGAGACAGGCAGCGCGGCGGCGGCTGTGGCCTAGCCAAGCTGGGATTACTCGCGGCGGTTGTGGGGGAGAGGAGAGGGGAGAGGAGGGAGGGGAGAGAGGAGAGGGAGAGAGAAATGAGAGGAGAGGGGAGCCCGATTGCTGGCGGGCGGCTCCGCTAACAGCGTCCATCTTTTGTGTGCGAGTGAGGAGAGAGGCCGTGCGTGCGTGGTGACGTCATACGCACAGCAGGCCTTGGAAAAAGGTCTTTAGAAATGAGATTCTTGAAGTTTAAAAGGTCTGTAATTTAAAAAATACAAGAGCGATTTAAATGAAATTGTTATAGGCACTGTCGGGGAGAGTGGTGATTAAGGTGGTGCAAAAGTTGTGGCGCTACGGTTTACCGTTTTGGCAAAAACACAGATACATAGATACGGATATATATATATATACAAGATCTGAGTTTTAATAGTATACTAGCGAAGAGGGCCCGTTGGGCCCATCCCCACACCCCCCATTCTCTCCTCCCCAGCCCCACTCTTACTCTCCCCACACCCTCCCCTTGGGCCCATCCCGGGCCCATTCCCACACCCCCCATTCTCTCCTCCCCCAACCCCAATCTTACTCTCCCCACACCCCCTCTTTCCCCCCTCCCCAGTCCCCATTCTCAGACCCCGCCACCATTCTCTCTCCCCCAGACACACTCTTACTCTCCCCCACCCCCCCTTTCCCCACCCGGGTCTCCCGGGTGTGGGAGAGAGGAGAGAAGCAAGGGGAGAGAGGAGAGGTGAGCCCATACGCACAGACGCACAGCAGCGCCACGCTGAAAGCCTTCAATAAATCTGTAGGAGGGGGGTTGCGCGAGCTCTTATTTTGACGTCACACGCTGAAGGCAATTGAAAAAACGGCTGAATTTTTAAAAATTTTACTAAAACCTCTGTAACTTAAAAAATACATGACCGAATCAAATTAAAAAATCATTTTCGGCAAGTGTCCAGCGGTGTGATTAGGCGGTGCAAACATTGTGGCGCTACGGTTTACTGTTTTGCCGTAATCAGCCGAATCAGTGAAATATATATACAAGTGAGGAGATGCCGCGCATGCGTACTGAGCACAGCCGCACCACAGCGCCCCCCTAAAAACCTTCAATAAATCAGGGGGGGCAACGCTTTAAAACCTCTGTAACTTAAAAAATATGTCTGCGTGGTGATTAAGGCGGTGCAAAAATCGTGGCGCTACGGTTCACCGTTTTGCCGAAATCAGCGAAATCACAGATACATACATATACATTTATACACAAGATCTGACTTTTAATAAGATAGATAGACTAGAACAAGAACTAGGACCCGTTGGGCAAGAACAAGAACTAGGACCCGTTGGGCCCATAACTCATTGGGTTGCCATTGTGATGTTAGGAAAAATCACACTTTTTTCTTTAAAATAAATGCCTTTAAATTTATTTTTTAAAATCTCAATGAAAATCGCGATTTTTCTTTAAAATGGTTTTTTTTTCTGCATTGGTCTAGCACCCTCCCCTCCCCTCCCTCACTCCATCCCCTCAACCCCTCTTCTTCCCCACCCACTCCCCCCCTTCCCCTCCCACATCCCAGTCACCCACTCCATCCCCCCTTATCCTCCCTCCATTCTTACGGGCTCTCCGGCGGCGCTGCCATTCCCGCCCGTCGGGTTTCCATTGTGACATCGAACATGGAGGTATTACTGCGCATGGGCGGCTGACAGGCACAGCAAGTGGAAAAGGGATTTATTAAAGTTTAAAATGTGAATAACAAAATATAACAATTTGAACGTTAATAGGATTTCTTGATGCAAGAATTTTCAATATCAGCATCATTTCCCCTTTTCACAACAGGAAGGAGTTGGCGAAAATCGCCACAACAAAAGGTAAGAATGCCGCCAAAAGGCTCATCGTTCTTTTTGCATAGATGTCGAAGAGTTCTGTCCACCACTTCAAATATCAGGGAAACAAATGGGGCTAAGTGCAGCATATTTACTGAAAGTGAACTAGGTATGTGATCCTAACAGAGTCAGGTTCCTAGTGCTGGCTTGAGATCTATTCATTAAGGTCATCTTTCACTCACACAAATGTGGAGTTCGCAGATGAATTGAAAACCCGATTCTGAAATCTCAAAAGTGGTATCCAAATTAGTTTAGTTTAATTCAGTTTAGAGATACAGAGTAGAAACGGGCTCTTCCGCCCACCATGCCTGCACCATCCAGTGATCACCTGTTCACACTAGTTCTACGTTATCCCACTTTCTCATCCTCTCTTTACATGCTAGGGACAATTTACAGAGTCAGTGCCGACCAATGATCACCCATACACTAGTTCTCTCCTACACACACGGGGCAATTTACAGAAGCCAATTAACCTACAAGCCTGAATGTCTTTGGAGTGTGGGAGGAAACTGGAGCACCTGGAGAAAACCCATGTGGTCACAGGGAGAAATCCCTCCTGCGCCTCCTGCATTCATAGGAGGAATAATCCTCCTATATTCCTTCCTCTGGCTTCACAATTTGCAACTGTTCAACCCGTTTGTCTCACACCTTCTGCTTTAATTTCTGGTCTCTGTTCCAGACATTTGCCTGTCAAAACCCCCCCCCCTCGCCTGTGTACTTACTATCTGCCATGCTTTGTCCTGCCTCTCCTCTGTCCCAGCGTTCTTTCCCTCCCTCTCCCCACAATCAGTCTGAAGAAGGGTCCTGACCCGAAACGTCACCTCGCTATGTTCACCAGAGATGCTGCCTAACTCGCTGAGTTACCCCAGCACTGTGTGTCCTTTTGTGCAAACCAGCATCTGCAATTCCTTGTTTCTACAATAACCCACCCTATCTGCCACCAACAATTCCAGTCTGGTGAAGGATTCCAACCCAAAATGTCACTTTTTTTTTTGCCAGAGATGCTGCCTGACCCACTGAGTTCCTCCAGCATTTTGTGTCTATCTTCGTTGCAAACCAGCATCTATAGTTTCTTCCTACACACACCTATTCCACTTGTGGATGAATACACTGTTCAGCTTCAGAACCCACAGAGAGTGTCTCAAGTTATCTGACCTCTTGCAATATGCCTAATGCCATGGAGTAATTATGAATATTTTTTGCTACTTTTACAAATGGTGAATAGATAAATTGCTAATTACTAATTGCATGCAAAATATTTATATCAAAAAACAACTGCACATTTCCCCACATGGCTTTTAAGCAGTGAATAGACTCAAATGAGAATGCTTAAAATAAATGCCAACAGAAATTATCAGCTTTTCTCACCAGTCAGCCAAAATAAATTGAAAAATGTAAATCCCCGCTCCAATGACTCAACTCGTGTCTGTGACTTCTTCCTGTTTACAGTTCAGAATGAATCTGTCGTAAATCTGATCGCAGCTGTGACTGGGGATTATGCTAAATCTCTTGGACAAACAATTTTAAGACTTTAGGCATTATTGGTGAATATGTTACAAAACAAGTAAATCATTCAGAATAAATTGACTCATGATTCTAAGACTCCACAGGTGACAGAATTTGATCTGCTAAGAGATTGGTCTGTCTCTCTAATAATCGCCGTAGCCTTGACAAATGCTAAATTAACAGAAGGGCCTGATAATGTTAACCAACTGCGCCAAGTGCTGGCCATATTTTATAATGTGTTCATAGGAGGCTATACATTTATCCTAACGTGTTAATAGAAGGCATTTACCAGTGAGCAAATGATCTTGAACAATTGAAAATGAAAACAAAACACAAAGTGGTGGAGGATCTCAGCGGCTCAGGCAACATCTGTGGAGAGAATGGGTAGATGATGTTTCAGGTTGGGAACCTTCTTCAGACTGATCCACTCTCTCCCCAGATGTTGTCTGACCCACTGTGTTATAACTGAGCTGAAGCCTGAGTCTTTGTGATTTTGCCCATGTCCTATTAAGAGCAAAAGTCCGATCTATGTCTTCACTGGAAATCAAAAACACTGTTTGATTTAAAAAAAAATGATTTGCAGAACACAAAATATGTTAAGTTTTATAAATGAACTTCATTAGATGAGGAAGATAAATTTACACAGGTTATTTAAACTCCAGACTGCCAGAATTTATGTAAGAGGTGTCAAGTGCAATTGGAATAAAAATATTTAAGCAGATTAAACTCATACTTGGAATCAAATAACATGGAAAGGGACTTTTTAAAGACTGAATGGATATTGTGTTCACCAAACTTACTCTGCTTTCAATAATTGGCGTTAAAGAAAACTATTACTGCTGTAACATGTTTTTTGTTTGCAAAAAAAAAATAATAAAATGCACTATAATTGTTGTCCCAATTATTAATTCCATTAATATCACTTCTGTCAGTCATTGACCTGGATTCAACTGTGCACCACATCTATTTCATTAGTTCAGAAGTTCATGTCACAGGAGCAGAATTAGGTCATTCGACCCATTGAGTCCACTCTGCCATTCAATCATGGCTGATCTATCATTCTCTCTTAACCCCATTCTCCTGCCTTCTCCCCGTAATCATTGACACCTGTCCTAATCAAGACTTTTCATGAAGTCGGTGTGAAATGTTGAAATGAACACTTCATTTGCCAACTCAAAATGAAGGGAAACAAACACCCCAAAGCCACTAAATGTAGGGTGACACCGTGACGCAGCGTTAGAGTTGCTACTTTACAGTGCCAGCGACCCAGGTTCGATCCTCACTACGGGTGCTGTATGTATGGAGTTTGTATATTCTCCCTGTGACCACGTAGGTTTTCTCCCACATTCCAAAGACATGTTGGTTTGTAGGTTAATTGGCTTTTGTAAATTGTAAATTGTGCCAAGTGTGTAGGATTGTGTTAGTGTATGCGGTGATTGCTGGTTGGCGCGGACTCGATGGGCAGAAGATCCTATTACCGTGCTGTATCTCTAAAGTCTAAAGTCTACAGTAAAGAGTGTATTAGTCAACAGTTATTCATTTTAAGCAGTGACAACTTTTGCTGTATGTTTCAGGCTTTAAAAACAAATTGATTGCCAGCTTCTGGTACAATAAAACTCCTCTTTCTATTATTTTTCTTCATGCATAACGCAAATTATCTATTTCACTATGGTCATCATTGATCTATAGAGTTTGGGGATATAACGTATATAATTCTTTGTAATGTGCCCAAATTAAACCAATGCTTCAGGACAATATTCCCACTGTATATTCCTTCTTGGTACTATTTTAGGATACAAGCCGCAGTCACCTGGAACAGAGCCAGCAACTTGAGCTTCTGACTGCCATTCACTGTAAAGCCACTCAGTGCAATATCAGTACGAATCTCATGAAAATCAGGAATTTCTTTAAAATGTCAAAGTTTTACAGTAAACTCAAAAATACTTTGTAAAGGAAGATTTTAAATGAAATAAATCTCTGTATAAAAAATCTTGCCCCAAAATTCTCCTTAAACTATGCCCCGCTCACCTTAAAGCGTGTTCTCTCGCCTCCAGTCTTTGACATTTCCACCCTGGGATAGAGGTTCTGACTGTGTGTCTTCTTAAATATGGGTCAATATTTTATTACATGATGTTTGAAGCTGAATTTATAATATTAATGATGAGCAAGTTTATGAATTAGAAGCAAAATTTGAATGAAGTTTAGTTTAGAGATACAGCTTGGAAACAGGGTCTGAGTGGCACTGAATCTGCGCGGACCAACGATCATCCATACTAGTTGTATGTTATCCTAGTTTCACATCCGACACACCAAGGACATTTTACAGAAGGCACTTAACCTACAAACCTGTATGTCTTTGGAATGTGGGAGGAAATTGGATCACCCGGATAAAACCCACGTGGTCGCAAGGAAACCCACGCGGTCACAAAGTGCTGGAGTAACTCAAAAGCCATGGGGTCACAAGGAAATCATACAAACTCTGTACAGACAGCACCCATAGACAGGGTCGAACCCGGGTTTGGCGCTGTATGGCAGCAATTCTACCGCTGCACACTGTGCCAAATTAAGGGATTGCTTTGCTAATTGTAAAGAGTTAATGTCATGGAAAGCAATTTTTTCAACAATTAACATTTTCGGATCTAGTCAACACATGATAACCCTATTCCAAGTCGTTCAACTCATTATTGTACATTTTATCTTTGGGTTAATTCAAAATGATTTGAAAAATTGTCAAAAGTATTTTCCTAATTCCTACAACTTTCAAAAAAAGGAGATATGCTGCGATTTTGAAAGCAGTACCAACATCTGAACTCTTTAAAGAATATTTACTTAGGAATGTTTTGGAAGATTTTGCTGCATTGGTATTTTAGAATAATATTGGAAAAGTAGTTTTCTAAGAAAAATGCAATATTTGTACCAGAAATGAATCCCAAATTATTATCACGAGCCCAGATGGAGTTACCTGATATTTGAAAAACCACTAACAACACCTCTATTCATTTAGCCTGTACATGGATAGAATATCAAACATTTGGCATTGCATTGGTCCCAATACCAGTCAATAAACTGAACATAAACGAGAGCATCACAAAGATTTTGGCTACCAATATTGCTGAAAATAATTCATTAAGCCAAAAGATATCACTGTTTCTGATCAGAAGGAACTATGATGCAGTCGGTAGATCTGCTGCCTCACAGCGCCAGAGACCTAACTTCAATCCAGACCTCGGGTGCTATCTGTGTGGAGTTTGCACAATCACCCTGTGACTGTGTGGGTTTCCTCCGGGTGCTCCGGTTTCCTCCGGGTGCTCCGGTTTCCTCCGGGTGCTCCGATTTCCTCCCACATGCAGCTTTGTAGGTTAATTGGCTATTGTAAATTATCCCTAGTGTGTAGGGTAGCGCAAGTGTAGGGGGTGATTGCTTGTCAGTGCGAACCCGGTGCGCTGAAGGGCCTGTTTCCACACTGTATCTCTAAATTAAAGTCTAAAGTACGGGTCAGCTCACTGAGCCCGATCTGCCTCTCTGCTGTGACGTACCAGCTCATTCAACTTTCTGTTGAGGAAGGTCTGGGCAGGTGGGCATTGCAGTAGGTGGATTCCATCGGCTGATCCAGCCCATAAGCAGACCACTAAAGTGGAAGCCCACTTTGTTGCTTATGCTGGCGAAGTGGTGTCTTTTATAGCACTGTGTAAATTTGTATATGAGCATCAAGCTGAAATTTGCTGCAAGTAAAGCAGGAAGAAATAATTTTGGCTTCAGATGAGTATCCATGAGCCCATTAAAAGTGAAAACAAGGTAAAATTTAGTTTTAGTTTAGTTTAGTTTAGAAATACAGCATGGAAACAAGCACTTTGGCCCACCGAGTCCGCGCTGACCAGAAATCCCCATACACTAACACTATCCTACACACTAGGGACAATTTACAGTCTTTACCAAAGCCAATTAACCTACAAACATGTATGTATTTGGAATGTGGGAGGAAACCAGAGCACCCAGTGAAAACTCACGCGGTCACGGGGAGAACATACAAACTCCGTGCAGACTGTATCAGTAGTCAGGATCAAACCCAGGTCTCTGGTGCTGTAAGGCAGCAACTCTACTGCTATGCCACTGTGCCGCCTGATAAAGAACTCTGAAAATAATGCCAATGGTCAAAAGCATTGCCGATGTTAGCACAATGGATCATGTCACACAAGTATCTGGAATGAGCTGCCAGAAGAAACTATAGAAGCGAATACAATTATGACTTTTAAAAGATGTTTGGACAGATATATAGATCGGAAGGGTTTAGTGGGCTCTAGTACAAATGCAGGCAAGTGGGACTAGCCCAATAATGGACTAGGTGGACTAGGTAGCCCCATGGACTAGGTGGGCCAATGGCCTGTTTCTGAATGCAGTTCTATGATTCTCTGGCTAAGTGGTGTGGGAAATGTAGTTAACTTGCTATCATCTATATCTGAGGAGAACCAATCAGGAAATTAGGTTTGAAACTGTCTGTGTTTTGAAACAACTGAATGGATGTTTTTGAAAGTGGAGATTGACAAATTCTTGATTAGTAAGGGTGTCAGGGGTCATGGGGAGGAGGCAGGAGAATATGGTTGAGAGGAACTGGTAGATCAGCCATGATTGAATGGCGGAGTAGATTTGATGGGCCAAATGACCTAATTCTGCTCCTAAAACTTATGAAGTTATGAACAATTCTGCTGAGGTCACCTGATTAGGATGGAGGACATGTCATGGCCTCATTGCCCGTAAGATTCTCAGGGTACGTTTAAAAAAGCATGCATGGTTAGTAGACTTGTAGACCATCTGAATGTACACTCATTACCTAACATTTGCCATCAGACCAACGAGTAAAACTCCACCACCACTGATGTTGCCAAGAGCCAGGATTTGAAGATGGGAGCAAATTATATAAACATAAACATCAAAAAAGTACAGAGTTTGCACTGAAGTTAGGCAACCTCTCCTTCACAGGAAGACACAAAATGCTGGAGTAACTCAGCGGGACAGGCACCATTTCTGGAGAAAAGGAATGGTGATATTTGTGTCGAGACCCTTCTTCAGACTGAATCAGACAGATCAGTCCCGCTGAGTTACTCCAGCATTTTGTGTCTACCTGCGTCTGCAGTTCTTTCCTACACAACCTCTCCTTCACATTTTCAATGTAGAAAAAGACAGTGGAAAGACAACAGGATATTATTTTTTTGTTACTTGCAAATGAAAGCACTGGGAGCATGATCAGCTGCATCTATAGTTGACTCGAAAACAATCTAAATGTCTGATCTTTAGCACCAAAAAAAAAGTATTTTATCATGTTCATAACTGAGATTGGAATCGTCAAATGGTACCTTATAATAAACCTTGACCTACCATCAACCACTTTGGAGATCCTCGGACTATCGTTAATCAGACTTTACTGGTCTTTATCTTGCACTGAACGTTATTCCCTTTATCCTGAATCAATGCATTGTGGACAGCTTGAATGTAATCATGTACAGTCCTTCCACTGACTGATAGCACGCAACAAAAATCCTTTTCACTGTACCTCGGTGCACATGACAATAAGCTAAACTAAATTTTAAAAAGATCAAAGAAAAGCAGTGCTCGGGGGGAGTAGAAATGTAACTATACAGATACGGCTAACATAATCAGAGTGACATTGGAAGGCTTTATTTTATTTTAATGCAGTTCCCAAAGCGTTGGTGCTGGATTTAACAGGGTGGTCATGTTTTGCACCAAGAATATAAATTTAGACAATTATGTGTGACTAGAGAATAGAATCAATTCATTCTGTTATACTGTACACACTGAATTATTACAGATTTACTGTAAAACATAACACTTGCACTTTCATTAGAGCAGTAGACCGAAGTCAAGGTGATTCAAGCTGGTTTTAATCCCTAGGAAGCTGGTAATGAGATGATACCACACCTTGACATTGCCAAGAAAATAACAATGACAAATGATCTTATTGATTGAAGAGACAGGTATTATCCCGAAAAAAAGTGTCATCAAGATTAATTGCTCACTTCCTTGATACAATGAGCTCAATCTTTGGAATCCTGCATCCACAGAGATTGAAAAATGATATTAATCGGTGGACTCGATGTAATATTGGTCGTGAACAATTGGTTTTACTTGTTGGCTGTCACCCCTTTATTCACGCGACTGGGTTAAGGGTGGTGGGGTTGTCCTTTGAGGAGAGATTGTATTGAAGGATAATTTTCTGGCTGAGGAGTCTAATGCAGGGCCATGGTCTCAGAATCAGGGCAGGCCCATTTAAGTCTGGGAAGTGGCTGGAAGTTCTTCATGCAGAGTGTGAATCTTTGACGTTCTCTAGCTTGGGGAACTGTGAAGGCTCAGTCATTGAATTAAATAGAGGACAACATGGGATATGGGGAGAAGGCAGGCACAGGTTACTGATTGTGGATGATCAGCCATGATCACAATGAATGGCTCGAAGGGCCAAATAGCCTCCTCCTGCACCTATTTTCTATGTTTCTATGTTTCTATGTTTCTATGTTTCTATCAATGGCACTGAGGTGGGAGGTCACCTATGGTTTTAATGTAGTATGAAAGGGCCAAATTGCATTCTACCACAGCTGTTTCATATGTTCTTATATACTGAAGGATTGAGTCATGGGTGTCAGGGATGCAATGCTGAGGCGTTATGTGGTCAGATCACATTTGGAATATTGTGAGCAGTTTTGGACCTCAATTCTGAGAAGGTGATGTGCTGGTGTTGGCTTAGTTTGCCAACTGCTCTGCAGAAGAGTTATGGAAGCAGCCCCGTCCATTACCGACTCCATCTACACCGCACTACCTCGGGAAAGCAGCCAAGATGATCAAAGACCACTCACTCCTTGGTCATTCCCTTTTCTACCTCTCCTGTGAGGAAGAAGCTACAGAAGCTTGTAAGCATGTGCCACCATATTCAGGAACAGCTTCTTCCCCTGCTATTCTTAGACATTGAATCTCGTTTGATTAGGATGAATTCCTGGTCTCCCAGACTACCAGTTGCAGATGTTGGAGTTGCAGCTCTATCATATTTTTTCTGTACTTTCTCTGTTGCAGCAACAAGATATATTCCACAGTTTAGACTTACAGTTTAAACATACAGCGTGGAAACATGCCCTTAGGCCCACTGAGTTCGCACTGACCAGCGATCACCTCTTACAATAGCCTACAAACCTGTACATCTTTGTAGTGTGGAAGGAAACTACAAGCATTTGTAGTTCGAAGAAATCTCATGTGGTCACGGGGAGAACATACAAACTCCGTACAGACAGCACCCATGGTCAGGATTGAAGCCGCCTGCCCCAGATGCCCAGCATGCCATTCCGTGACGTGGAGAGGCGCGTTTTGTACAGGCTGCTCCTGCACACTCTCCACTTCCTCGCTCTCGTCTTCCGTCCGGACACGCCCTGGCGGACGGTGTTACCACCTGACGGCGGGAGCGGTCCCCAGTGGAGGTCTCTCTATAAGGGGGTCCTCCCGCTTTACATCGGGGACCTGGGGTGGAGAGTGTTGTATAAGGCTATAACCTGTAACAGGTACTTGAGCCGGTTCACGGTCTCGTCTGCCGCCTGTCGCTTCTGCGGTGAGGAGGAGACCGTGTACCATTTGTATACAGAGTGCGTGAGGTTACAGCCCCTGTTCCAGTATCTGAAGGGGCTGCTCCTCAAGTTCTGGCTCAATTTTAGCCCTACGCTTTTAATTTTTGGGCACCCGGTACAGAGGGGGGAGGGTCAGGAGGGAGGAGGGGGTCTCCCTGTCGGTCTGCTCCTGGGCCTGGCCAAGATGGCCATCCGCGGGTCCAGGCAGCGGGCAGTCGACGGCCTCACAGAAGTCAGCTGC
Source organism: Rhinoraja longicauda (assembly GCF_053455715.1). Classification (NCBI taxonomy): domain Eukaryota; kingdom Metazoa; phylum Chordata; class Chondrichthyes; order Rajiformes; family Arhynchobatidae; genus Rhinoraja; species Rhinoraja longicauda. The sequence continues at coordinate 17,899 of NW_027602156.1, read as the reverse complement.
CTACCCCTGTTCCGGGCTTACGTCCGTGCCCGCGTGTCCCTGGAGAGGGAACACGCAGTGTCCACGAGGACTCTGGAGGCCTTCCGGGAACGCTGGTCGCCGCGGGGGGTTGAATGTATTGTTGACAGAGATGGCGGGATTTTAATGTGATAATTGTTTAATTTGTAAACTGCCGATACAGGCGGCTTTTGTTTGATCACATTTTGCTTAGTATGTTTGTATGTTTTTCTTTGGAATAAAACTTTTATATATTTAAAAATAAAAAAAAATGGTCAGGATTGAACCTGGGTCCCTGGTGCTGTCAGGCAGCAACTCTACCACTGGGCCACAGTTTGTTTAATTTGTTTAGTTTCTCTTTGCTCTACCTGTTGTTCTTGTGTATGATTTCAGTGGACTCTCTGGCACAGATAGTAAAGTTTTTCAGTCTATCCATATGCACATGATAATAATAAACTAATACCAATACTAATAGCAAGGTTTGTTGAAGGTAGACACAAAGTGCTGGAGTAACTCAACGGGTCAGGCACCATCTCTGGAGAAAATCGATAGATGACCTTTCGGATCGGGATGCTTTTTCTGACTGATTTTATTACATTATATTCCAAAATTTGTTGAGACAACCGACAAATGTCTCCAAGGTTGCTCTTGCCTGTTTAATGTCAGCAATGCTTCAGCCAGCAAGTTGCCGGGAAGACAAGATAGGAATCATGTGGTAGCCTCTGTAAGACTCCTTCACCAATTATACTTAAGGATTTAGCAATTAACTGTGCATATTGAGAAGCAAGTTGAATTAAGTCTCAAATTAGGGGGAGATAAAGTGGAGAGTTAAGAGCATCACAGTGGCACAGCTCCCTTAATAGTCAGTCTCACATTGACTGCATGATTCAGGCGATCACTGTTTCTGATCCGAAGGGATGGAACTGTGATATCATCTGGCTGAACTGCTGCCTCACAGCGCCAGACCCAGTTTCGATCCTGACCTCGGGTACTGTCTGTGTGGAGTTTGCGCATTCACCCTGTAATGGCATGGGTTTCCTCCGTTGCTCAGATTTCATCCCAAAGACGTGGGGCTTTGTAGGTTATTTGGCCCTCTGTAAATTGCCCCTAGTGTGTTGGGAGTGGATGAGAAAGTGGGATAACATAGAACTAATATGAACAGGTGATCGATGATCGGCATGGACTCAGTGGGAATGAGAGAAAAAGTGAGAAAGAAAAATGTAAAAAAATAATATTTTAGTTTTGTTTCGCCAAGAACAACAAATGTAAGAGACCCGATGCTTCTAATTATTAACCTTCAGTCACACTGTTGATTGGCAGAAGTTAATATATATTAATATATCATATAATTAAAAGGAAATGTAGGTTAAAATAAAATGCTTTATCTTTTTATCAAAAGTTTACTTTGAAACTATCATACAAGTTCAATACAATATCAGGCACACAGAATCAAAGATGTGCAGGTTTGTTGGTTAATTGGCCTCTGTAAATTGTCTGTATTGTGTAGAATAGAATTAGTATACAGGTGATTGCTGGTTGTGATCATTGGTTGGCGTGGACTCGGTGGGCCAAAGGACATGTTTCCATGCTGTATCTCCAAAACTAAAACAAAAACAAAAACTACATCTTATCAGATATATCAAGCATCCAGACGATAAGGTTTCGGTTTAAGTCTATTTTTGACACATGTACTGAGGTCTAGTGAAAAGTTTTGTTTTGCATGCTATCCAAATAGATCAGATATACTATACATACACTGATGAGCTAAAACATTATGACCACCTGCCTAATATGCTGTTGGTCCTCCATGTGCTGCCAAAACAGCGCCGACCCGCAAGGCATGGACTCTACAAGACCTCTGAAGGTGTCCTGTGATATCGGGCACCAAAACATTAGCAGCAGATCCTTCAGGTCCTGTAAGTTGCGAGGTGGAGCTGCCGTGGATCGGACTTGTCAATCCAGAACATCCCACAGATGCTCAATCGGATTGAGATCTGGATAATTTGGAGGCCAGGGCAACACCATGAACACTTCATCATGTTCCTCAAATCATTTGTGAACAATGTGTGCAATGTGGCAGGGCGCATTATCCTGCTGAAAGAGGCCACTGCCATCAGGGAATACCATTGCCATGAAGGGGTGTACCTGGTCTGCAACGATGTTTAGGTAGGTGACACGTGTCAAATTGACGTCCACATGAATGGCCGGACTCAGGGTCTCCCAGCAGAACATTGCCCAGAGCATCACACTCCCTCCATCGGGTCTGAAGAAGGGTCTTGACCCAAAACGTTACCCATTCCTTCTCTCCTGAGATGCTGCCTAACCCGCTGAGTTACTCCAGCATTTCGTGATACCTTCGATTTGTACCAGCATCTGCAGTTATTTTCCTACACTCCCTCCACCGGCTTGTCGTCTTCCCACAGTGCATCCTGGTGCCATCACTTCCCCAGGTAAACGGCACACATGTACACGGCCATCCACGTGATCTAAAAGAAAACAGGACTCATCGGACCAGGCGCCCTTCTTCCACTGCTCCAAGGTCCAGTTCTCACGCTTGCATGCCCAATGTAGGCGCTTTTGATGGTGGACAGGGGTCATCATGGGCACTCTGACAGGTCTGCGGCTACACAGCCCCATATGCAGCAGGGTGCAATGCACTGTGTATGGTGACACATTCCTCCCGTGACCACTGTTAAATTTTCTGTGACTTGTGCCATGGTAGACCTTCTGTCGGTTCGGACCAGACGGGATCGCCATTATTGCCTTCATGCATCGATGAGCCTTGGGCGCCCAACATCCCTGTCGCCGGTTTATGGTTTGTCCCGCCTCGGACCACTGTCGGTAGGTACTCACCACTGCTGACCGGGAGCACCCCACAAGCCTTGCCGTTTCAGAGATGCTCTGACCCAGTCAACTGGCCATAACAATTTGGCCCTTGTCAAAGTTGCTCAGGTCTTTACTCCTGCCCATTTCTCCTGCATTCGCCACATTAACTTCAAGAACTGACTGTTCACTTGCTGCCTAATATCTCCCATCCCTTGACAGATGCCACTGTAACAAGATAATCATTGTTATTCACTTCACCTGTAAGTAGTCATAATGTTTTGGCTCATCGATGTATATACAATCGGTTCAAACTCAAGTACAATAGAGCAAAGGGGAAGAACCTGCATGCTGAATATAATTCTCAGCAATGTAGCTCATCAGTTCCTTAGACAAAGTCCGATGTCCTCAATGATGTAGAGGTGAATCGGACAGTACCCTCGCTTATGGAAGGACCATTCAGCAGCCTGTTAATGGAAGGGAAGCAGCTGTTCATTAGTCTGGTGGAACATACCTTCAGGCTTCTATACCTTCCACTGGGCAGAAGCAGGGAGAAGATGGAATGACCGGGTGGGACAAGTCTTTAATTATTGGCTGCTTTTCCAAGGCAGCATGTAGATGGAGTCAAGGTTGGGAAGTCTGGTCCGTGTGATGGACTGGGCTACATCTACAACTCTGTAGTTTATTGCGCTATTGGACAGAGCTGTTCCCAAACCAGGCTGTGATGTTCCCAAACCAGGCTGTGATGTTCCCAAACTAGGCTGTGATGTAACCCAACAGTGTGCTTTCTATGGTGCATTTGTAGAAGATGGTAAGAGTCATTGGAGACATGCCAAATTTCCTGAGTCTCCTCAGGATGTAGAGGCATTGGCGTGCCTTCTTGGCTATTGCATCAATGTGAAACAAAGACCATAACACAGGAACATAATACCTAGAATTAGATCACTTCCCCAGCCAAAAATGGGCCATTATGGGCTCCACTCTTCCATGGTCATCTGTTGCCAGCCCTAATTTTTCTTGCTTTTTGCTACCTCCCCTCCCCTTTACTTTCAGTCTGAAGAAGGGCCCTGACCCAAAACATTATCCATCCTTTTCTCCAACAGGTCAGATGCTGCCTGACCCATTGAGTTACTCCAGCACCTTCACAAGTTCACAAATTACACCTTGTGTCTGTTCAACAAATCTTAGTTTTGGCTTCACCCACAGTTCCTTTCTACACCTGGAACATAACACAGTATAACACAGGAACAGGCCTTTCGGCCCACAATGTCTGTGCCGAACATGATGCCATGACAAACTAATCTCCCCTGCCTGCACTTGATCCATTTCCCTCTGTTCCCTGCATATCCATGTGCCTAACTAAAAGCCTCTTAAATGCCACTATCGTATCTGCCTCTGAATGGCGCATTAGGATGGAGAAACAAGCACAATGTTATTTTTGTGACTTGGATGGTCGAGCAATTCAATTCCAATGGCAATTCCAACAGTAGCTTTTTAATTTCCGTGCTTAATTGCACATCTGCCCTTCCCTAAAATTGCTGTAGCGTTTCATTTAAATAACAGCAGGCACTCTCTGCGCAATTTTAACAGATATTTTTACAGCTGGAATTTTAACAATACAATTCCAGATAAGGAATAATTACCTGGTTCCTGAAGCCAGTGAAAATAGATGACATTACTTTGTGAAAGAAAAAAAACGATAAGTTAATTACAAGTAGAATAACAAAGAAATTAAGAAAAAACTGAAACTGAAAAGTAAGGAAAAATTTTAAAAAGCAGAAATTAAATAGATAAATGTAACGTAGCAAATGTAACATGGAACAAAATGTAACAGTCAGCGGAAAGACAATGCATGATTACAATCGAGCCATCCACAGAGTACAGGTACATGATAAAGGGAATAATGTGTGTAACGTTTAGTGCAAGGTAAAGTCCGATCAAAGATAGTCCGAGGGTCTCCAATGAGGTAGATAGTAGCTCAGGACAGCTCTCCAGTTGTTGGTAGGATGGTTCATGAAGATATTCTGACTCTTGAGCAGAATTGTTACATAACATTAATGTGACTTGGAATCTTAATGAATAGTGCTTTTCAGGAAAATTGCCTGAAGCTGCAGATGTTCTTAGGGCTAATATCTGTCAACATGTTCCACTCACAGTGGGGGCTTTCTGTTTGATTGTACAAGTGGGTAATACTAACACATCACTCCACTTTACAACTCTTTCTTTTACTATTAACATCCAAGGAACTAAAGTGCTGATGGAACAAATAAAAACAGGAAATGCTGGAGTCACTCAGTGGGTCAGGTAGCATCTATGAAGGACATGGACAGGCAATGTTTCGAGTCGGGACCATTCTCAGAATGATTGTAGTAGGGAGGAGAGAAAGCTGGAAAAGTAGGGGGGACAGGGCAAGATCTGGAAAGTGATAGGTGGATATAGGTGACGGTGGATTTGTTTGGCAGATGGGTGGACAAAGGGGAGAGATAAATGAAGGACAAAAGACATAAGCAGCTGCCTCACTGTTCATTTCCTTAAGTGTTAATTTCAGAAGTAGAAACCTTTGGCGATCTTGCCCGTCTGCGTAGATTGCCTGACTGTAGACATTTCCATGGTCTCCATCCACAATCAGAGACACAAACACCGGCTCTCTTCCCTGTGTAGTCTGTTGCTGGTGCAAACTGAGTGCAGTCAATCTTGCCTGAGGAAGGAATGCTTGTCACCAGCACTCTGAGTACGAGCTTTACCTATGAGGTAGAAAGTGCAGCACTCTGGGTACGAGCTTTACCTATGATGTGCCTGCAAAACCAAGAAGTTCAATGTTTATAAGGTCATAAGGTCATGTAATAGGAGCAGAATTAGGCCATTCGGCCCTTCAAGTCTACACCACCATCCTAACCCTATTCTCCTGCCTCTCCCCATACCCCTGACACCGGTACCAATTAAGAATCTATCTATCTCTGCCTTAAAATTATCCATTATTTGGTCTCCATTGCCTTCTGTGGCAATGAATTCCACAGATTCACCACCCTCTGACTAAAGGAATTCCTCCTCATCTCCTTCCTAAAGGAACGTCTAATTCTGAGGCTATGACCTCTAGTCCTAGACTCTCCCACTAGTGGAAACATCCTCTCCACATCCACTCTATCCAAGCCAAGTTTCCTTTGGATTGTGAGACCGCTGACGGGAACCAGTAGTTGAGCCAATTGCACTAATTTATGAACATCAACACTCGCACCATTTATACATTCATTGAAAACTGCTGTCAAGATCACTCATCTTTCTTTGAACCTTTCTTTAAAGGTCCACATTTGGCATGCTAAGGATTGAGTCTTTCCTACATTCCAGTTTAATTGTTCCTCTAGGATCTCCTGGTCTGGCTGAATCTTGTATTAAATGGATTCCATTAAAGGTTCTGCAGATTTTACATAGGACGTAGAATAGTACAGCACAGGAACAGGCCCTTTGGCCCATAATGTCTGTGCCAAACTCTTATCTGCCTGCACATGATCCACATCCCTCCATTCCCTGCATTCCCATGTGTGCCTATCCAAAAGTCTCTTCAATGCCACGGTCGTATCTGCCTCCACCTCCACCCCCAGCATCACATTCCCGTCTCTCTCCACCTCCTGAAAGCTACTTCCTTCCTCTAAGATTTATACCGCAACTCCCCAATCTTTGCCAAGTGTGGAATAGGTTTTGCATCCCGGAGAAACGTGGGACAATTCCGCAGGAGAACCGGTTTCACATTGGACACCCACGGTTCCACTGGTAGATGGACCCCCTCCACCGTGAGCCCCTTCTCCAACACTAGGGCCACATCCTCCCGGGACTTTAATATCAACTCAACCTTCCCTCCTGCACTCTCGGAAGAGGCAATAACATCCCTCTTGAAATGATCATGCAAGCCCTTTGCAATTGCACCCCTGCTCCACAGGAACCCGGTTTGAACCGAGATCCCGTATATATCCCAGTCCAAGTCAACATGAGGCTCATCCACAGGTGGCCTCAAAACCGCCGTCGAAGCCACCGCTGCATAACTCCGATCCCTAGGCCGAGCCCCCGCCATCTTGACAGTGGCACAAACCAGCTCCAGGGACACCAGCAACTCAGCTCAAACACGAATCACAGAGACAGTCACAGTCTGGATAAACAGCAGAAGCAGTTTCCTCCAGCCGAAGAAAGGAAAGTCCCCAAGCTCAACTCCACAGTCGAGAGCAGCTTTTGGAAGACTCTTTAAAGCCCTGCCAGAAGCGAAAAGTACCCTCTTCACAATAAGCCCAGGCAACTGCACTGTGCAAAACGGTATTGGGGCAGAGAATCGGTGCTAGAAACGTCAAAGACACCGAAGTCTTTCCTACCCACGATCTCCAGGCACTCTTACCAATCTGCCAGCCACGGCAGCTCCCACGGCGGTGCAGAAGAACTTAGGAATTCCACACTAAATGGAGAAATCCTTAAACAAAAGAAAGTTTCCGCAGTCCGACGTTAGGTCAAACTATGAAATCTCACTGCATCTGTCCCACTTCCTTCGACAAGAACCTTGAAAGGTTGTTTCAAAACTTCTTAGTCACTGGAGCAGAGAGAAACACAACCTCTTTCTCTTTCTTTCTCTCCCTCTCTCTCTCCTTCGTGGATGTAGGGATACAAAAAGCAAGAGATTACCTGTTTAGAGTCATACAGTATGGAAACAGGCCCCTCGGCCCAACTCATCCACGGCATCCAAGATGCCCCATCTATATTAGTCCCACGTGCCTGCATTTGGCCCATTTCCCTCTAAACCTTCCCTATCCATACACCTGTCTAAATGTCTTTTAAATGTTATTATAGGTTCTGCTTCAACTACCTTCTCTGGCAGCACGTTCCATATACCCACCACCCTCTGTGTGAAAAAGTTGTCCCTCAGATTCCTCCTTCCCCTCTCACCTTAAACGTGAACTTCAAAAGCAGAAGCCTTTGCTGTTTTTGACCATTTGCTCAGATTGCCTGACTGTAGGCCTACCCTTCCATTTGTCAGAGACACGTTGTGTCCATTTGTGTCTCCATCCACTGTCAGAAGCACAGACACCAGCTCTCTCCGCTGTGTAGTCCCCTGCTGTTGCAAACTGAGCGCAGTCGATCTTGCCCGAGGAAGGAATGGTTGGCACCAACACTCACTGGCTGCATTGCCTTCAAAGTATTTCATGCTTCTCCTCACTGCTTGTGGAATTCCCACCATGGGAATAGTTCTCACTGTGCATCAGTATGATCACTATTTAATATAAATCTTCCATGTGCTGTTGCTTATTAAATGCTCAGGTGGGCATTCTTGATCTGTGAATAGCTTTAAAGTAAATACTGGCCTACAGTTTAAAAACTAATGGTAACTTAGAATTATAAAGTCAAAGAGTAGTACAGCATTGAAGCGGGCCCTCGACCTATCATATCCATTGTGACACTTTTTGTCCATCTACATTAATCCATTAGCCTGCACTGGGATCAAATTCTTGTGTGCCTTGACATTAAGTGTCTGTCTAAGTGTCTATTAAACGCAGTAATTGCATCTGATTCCATCTCCATTTCTGGAAAAACATTCCAGATATCAACCACTCTCTGTGGAAAAAACGTACCTTTCAGATCTCCTCTTAAGGGCAGCATGGTGGTGCAGCAGTAGAGTTGTTGCCTCACAGCGTCAGAGACCTGGTTTTGATCCTGACTACGGGTGCTGTTGTACGGAGTTTGTATGTTCTCCCCGTTTTCTCCGGGTGCACTGGTTTCCTCCCACACTCCAAAGACATACAGGTTGGTAGGTTAATTGGCTTTGGTAAATTTGTAAATTGTCCCTAGTGTGTAGGATAGTGCTAATGTATGGTAATGTAGGGTGATCGCTGGTTGGCGTGGACTCAGTGGGCCAAAGAGCCTGTTTAAGAACAAGGGGCCACAGTTTAAGAATAAGGGGTAGGCCATTTAGAACTGAGATGAGAACTGAGATCAGTCAGAGAGTTGTGAATCTGTGGAATTCTCTGCCTCAGAAGACAGTGGAGGCCAATTCTCTGAATGCATTCAAGAGAGAGCTAGATAGAGCTCTTAAGGATAGCGGTGTCAGGGGGTATGGGGAGAAGGCAGGAACGGGGTACTGATTGAGAATGATCAGCCATGATCACATTGAATTGCGGTGCTGGCTCGAAGGGCCGAATGGCCTCCTCCTGCAATATTGTCTATTGTCTATTGTCTGCACTGTATCTCTAAAGTCTAAAGTCTAAAGTAAACCTCCCTCCTCTCATTGTAACATTGTGCCTGTGCCGAGGGTAGAGGTGAATCAGGCGATACCCTAGCTTATAATAGGACCGTTCAGAAGCTTGACAATAGACGGGAAGAAGGTGAGTCTTGAGCTCATTGCACCCAGACCATGACAAAAACCACTGACTTCCATTGACTCCATCTACGCCATGCTGCCTCGGCAAGGCCACCAGCATCATCAAGGACCAGTCTCAGCCCGGACATTCACTCTTCTCCCCTCTCCCATCGGGAAAGTGGCACAGAAGTTTGAAAATGCACACCTCCAGATTCAGGGAAAGTTTCTTCCCAGCTGTTATCATCAACTAGAGAATGGTCCTGACCTCCCGTCAGCCCTATTGGAGACCTTCGGACTATCTTTAATTGGACTTTACTAGACTTTATCCTGCACGAAACGTTATTCCCTCTATCCTGTACTTGCACACTGTGGATGGCTTGATTGTAACCATATATAGTCTTTCTGCTGACTGGATAGCACGCAACAAAAATAGCTTTTCATTATACATCGGTACACCTGACAATAAACTAACCTATACTAAACTACTCTTAGCTATTCACTTCTCTGATGGTGACGCCTTTAACACAGCTGCAGAGGTAAGTGCTGTCACGGGAGGAGAGGACGCAGCGGTTTAGATGGAACACAATTCACTTGAAGAGCCCAAATGTGTTCATGTCTTTTTACCTCAGTCAGTGCACTGCACTCCCACTCTCACAGGCACAGACCGTTAACTTGCATCTTGCTGCAGGCAATGACTGAGAGATTACTGTGATACCGCTGAGCCAAACAATGACTAATTTGCATTGTTTACTGTACACATAATTTAGAATAGCAAATGACTCTTTCCACAAGCCACTGAGCAAGCCAAGACAAAGCAATTGCCAAAGCTACTCTGGAATGTGCACAGTTGAATATATATTAATGCAGACTGGGAATGAGAAGAATTATTTATTTGCAGTTTAAATCACCAAAATAATGCAAAGAAAGGTACCAGCAAAGTTTCCATTCTGCATTATTGGAGAATGTATATTTTTGCTTTCTGTGCTTTAAACAATATGCTTTTGACTCTTTGTTCCATATAAATCTTGTCTGCTTCACTTGGTTTGGAGCTATTTAGCATCACATGTACAACTGCAGCTTTCACAGGGGGATGAAGCCAAATACTGTTCGAGCCATAAACCGTGTGTCATAAGCTTTCACATGTAGTGCCCTGGGAAATTCTTGGGCTGATTGATGTGCTTTCCAATAACGTAGACGAGAAATCGCCAACATTTCTGAGGACAGAAAATGGACATTTTCAAGTTTTATTTGCAGAAGATTCAAATCCATATTCCGAAAGATGAACATATTCTAAACAAAATCATTTGCATTTAGATTCAAACGCACCATCTCTTTCTACACCAATGATCACACAGAATAAATGAATGACTAGGTCCAGTTACTATTTCTCTATTTCTGCCAGGAGCGTTTTCTTGCTGTGTGACACATTGAGAAATTAACCATTTGTTGGTACACAAGCTTTTCTTTAGAGACATAGACATGGAGGCATTAAGTCACACAGCGTGGAAGCAGGCCCTTCGGCCCAACTTGCTCATGCCGACCAACATGCCCTATCTATACTAGTCTCACCTGCCTGCATTTTGGCTATATCCTTCTGAAGCTATCCTATCCATGTACCTGTCCAAATGTTTCTTAAACATTGTGGCAGTAAAGTGGTATTTTACTGGCAAAAGCTATTTTTCTTTGTTGCTTACAGAGCTAACCAACAATAAGAAAAATCTACTTGTTTGAATATATTTGATGTTATGAAGAAATTAATAATTTTAAAAATCCACAAACACTCCCTTGTAATATTGATGAAAACATGTGGAACATCAGTTAGCATCTTAGTTTAGTTTGGTTTAGAGATACAGCAAGGAAACAGGGTCTTTGTCCCATTGACTCCATGCCAACCTGTTCACATTAATTCTATGTAAATCCATCTTCGCATTCACTCTCTACATATTAGGGGCAATTTCATAAGTTCACAAGTTCATAAGTCATAGGAGCAGAATTAGGCCATTGGCCCATTGAGTCTACACTATTCAATCGTGGCAGATCTATCTTTCCCTCTCAACCCCACTCTCCTACCTTCTCCCCTTAACGTTTGACACCCTTACTAATTATGAAATTTGCAGAGGTCAATTAACCTGCAAACCGACACATCTTTAGGATGTGGGAGGAAACCGGAGAACTTGGATGAAACCCATGTGGTCACAGGGAGAACATGCAAACTCCACACAGACAGCACCAGAGGTCAGGATCAAACCTGGGTCTCTGGCGCTGTGAAGCAGCAGTTCTATCACCTGGACTACTGTGCTGTCCCTTCTGGTCAGGAACAATGATCGTCTGAATCTTTCAGTCAACATGAAGCTGATCATCAGTGCAAAGCATATTGTCTAGCATGGCCCTGCCATCTCTGTGGTGAGGCTTCCACCATGTAGTTGCACCTCAGTACTCTGTTGTCAAACATTTTTGTTGTTGACGCCAAGTAAGTTAAGAAGTCAACCAGCCTGAGGAATTCTCACACATTCCAAACCAAGACGTTTAAAGCACACTATATCAAACAAGAGACACAAGGAAATGCGGATACTGGAATCTTACGTAGAACACAAAGTGTTAGAGTAACTCAATTGGTCTGGTAGCATCTGCGGAGAACATGAACTAGAGGTATAGGTTTAAGGTAAGGGGGAAAAGATTTAATAGGAACCGAAGTGGCAAATGTTTACACAAAGAATGGTAGGTATATGGAACGAGCTGCCCGAGGAGGTAGTCGAGGCAGGTACTATAACCACATGTAAAAAATATTCGGGCAGATACATGGATAGGACATGTTTGGAGGAATATGGGGTAAACACAGGCAGGTGGGACTAGTGTAGATGGGGTATGTTGGTCGACGTGGGCAAGTTGGGCTGAAGGACCTGTTTCTGTGCAACATGATTCTATGATTCTATGCATCTGAAGAAGGATCCAGACCTGAAACACCAGCTATCCATGTCCTCCATTAATGCTGCCTGACTGGCTGTTACTTCAGCACTTTATGTTTTATCCTATTTAACTCACTCTTTAAGTATCTTATAGACCCAGAAATAAAGATTAGAAAACACACATATCATTAAGAATGAGGCTGAAGTGTCATAATAAATGAAATATATATTTCTAATTATCTGATAAGCACAGAATGTCCCTGACGTCCAGAATCAACCCAAAAATTTAAATAATTAATCGGCTTTGATTTTTCTTTAAAAAAATTAAATTGAAAATGGCTCAGTGGTGCAGCTGGTAGAAATGCTGCCTCACAGCACCAGAGACCCATATTCAATTCTGACTACGAGTGCTGTCTATGTGGAGTTTGCAGGTTCTCCCTGTGACCACGTGGGTTTTCCCTGGATGCTCTGGTTTCCTCCCACATTCCAAAGACAGCGCAGGTAGGTAGGTTAATTGGCCTTTGTAAATTGCCCCTAATGTGTAGGGAGTGGCTGAGAAAGGGAGACAGCGTAGAACAACTGTGCACGCGTAATGGAAGGTTGGTGTGAAATTGGTGAGCCAAAGGCCCTATTGCCATGTGCAGGAAAGAATTGCAGATGCTGGTTTAAATTGAAGATAGTCACAAAATGCTGGAGTAACTCAGCGGGACAGGCAGCATCCCTGGAGAGAAGGAATGGGTGACATTTTGAGTTGAGATCCTTCCTCAGACCAATTTCCGTGCAGTTAATCAAGAACTAAAACTAAAACTGAGGAATGAAATACCCCAAAGCAATTAAAATTAATAAAGCAACACAATTAAAGTTTATTACACTTTTCCCCAGCAGCTGATTCTGTCCATTTAAATGACGGCTCGATTTCTCTGCTCTGGGACTACACTACTGCATTGGTCCCAGTGTTTTCAAGCATTGTTTCACCATGAGAATCCCAGAACTAATTAACAAACCTCATCAAAAAATATACTTTGAAATAAAATTGAATTAAGGTTATTACATAAATATTGGACCACAGAATAGAATTTATAGATCCAGATTTGTGAACTTTGTTGACAGTTACAATGTCATTTGTTTGTTTTTTCAGAATTCCAGCATCTGTAATTTTTTTTCTAGCTTCTGTACTTTCAGTAGTGAGAACTGGGCAGTAACCAAGCAGAAAATGAGGTGTTTGACTGGGTATAAATGATAAATATTTCAGGCACTCTGTCTGAACACCACATTGCTGCAATGGCAACACTTCCATTGTGGAAGAAGGGGTGATACAGTACATGAATAGACAATAGACAATAGACAATAGGTGCAGGAGTAGGCCATTCGGCCCTTCGAGCCAGCACCGCAATTCAATGTGATCATGGCTGATCATTCTCAATCAGTACCCCGTTCCCGCTTTCTCCCCATACCCCTTGACTCCGCTATCCTTAAGAGCTCTATCTAGCTCTCTCTTGAATGTATTCAGAGAATTGGCCTCCACTGCCCTCTGAGGCAGAGAATTCCACAGATTCACAACTCTCTGAAAAAGTTTTTCCTCATCTCTGTTCTAAATGACCTACCCCTTATCCTCAAACTGTGGCCTCTGATGAGAGTCCGGCAGCAACATCTTCAATGAACCCAAAGAAGTAGCTGCTTCCCACAAAATCAACTTAGATTGTATAGAGTCATGGAGTCATGCAGTGTGTAAACAGGCCCTTCGGCCCTACTCGCCCACACCGACGAACATGCCCCATCTTCAGTGGTCCCTCCTGCCTGCATTTGGCCCATATCGCTCTAATCCAAGTACCTGTCTAAATGTTTCTTAAATGTTGTGATAGTACCTGCCTCAACTACCTCCTCTGGCAGTTTGTTCCATACACCCACCACCCTTTGTGTAGAAAAAGATTCCCTTCAGGTTCCTATTAAATCTTTCCACCATCACCTTAAACCTATGTCCTCAGGTTCTCAATTCCCCTACTCTGGGTAAAAGACTTGCTGCATTTACCCTATCTATTTCTCTCATAATCTTATACATCTCTAAGTAATCACCCTTGTTCCACCAGAGCTCTGAGTAATAAAGTCCTAGCCTGCTCAACCTCTCGCTATACCTCATGGCCTCGAGTCCTGGCAACATCCTGGTAAACCTTTTCTGCACCCTTTCCAGCAACAACATATTTCCTATCGTCATCCTCTAAATGTTCCCTCACCAATGTTTTGTACAGCTGTAACATGACCACCCAACGTCTTACTCAATACTCTGACTGATGAAGGCCAATGTGCCAAAAGCTTTCTTGACCACCCTATCTACTTTTCAAGGCCACTTTCAAGGAACTGTGTAACTGCACTCCTAGATCCCTCTGCTCTACAACACTCCCCAGGGCCCTGCCATCTCCTGACAGGAGATGCAGCAGTGGCTTTTCAAAGTTAACAGAATGCTTTCCAATATGGTACAAGTTAGAAAAAAGTGTGAATATATAGTGAAAAATCAATGTCAAAGTTATTGCATGGCACATTTTTGGAGGGGAAGAAACAATTGTATGTGATGTTATTGCATGAATCCCCAACACTCCTGCAGCTACTGAAACAAAACAGTAACCTGCTTATTTTGAATAGATCAATAATATTAATAGTGCAGCATATAGGGGAAATTTGATATGAATTCACTCCAAACACATATGGCATTAAAGGAACCTTCCAGGCTCTAGTTCATCAGTTGATAAGTTATAGGATCAGAATTAGGCCATTTTTGAATTGAGAGCCACCTGAATATAAAACAATATGGTATATTAGTCATATGAAGTGGATCATAGAGGTATTCCTTTTAAGGATTGACAGGGGTGGTTCTGATTCATAGTTAAAGAGCACGAAAGATGTTTCCTCAGTATTTTATGCACAATCACAAACAGAGCAAACCTCCAGCTATAATGCCAGGTTAATGTTTTGCCTTATCACTTGGAGCCAGAGGAACTCAACAGGGTATATGTGCAGTGAAACATTATTATTATTTGGTTCCAACCGGGTGCTTCGATTTCTTCGAATGCTAGATTTACTAAGAGTCAGTTCAACAGAAACATCTCTTAAACTCCCATTTTTAAGGAAGTTTAACCCCAGTTAAAGATGAATGGTGCAAACTGCAGGATGCCTGTGACGTTTAGTCTTTGGGTAATCGGTAAGCATTGATTAAGTCACAGAGAAGGTTTCCAGGTTTAACCATAACTGAAAGGTCGAGGTGCGGCTTTTTATTGTGGAAATCAGGCTTTTAAAATTGTATTTGGGGAATTAGCTTTGGCTGAGCACATTGGCCACACCAAAACCAGCACCTAATGTGTGAACAAACTGTATAGAATATAAATAGAAACATGGAAACATAGAAAATAGGTGCAGGAGTAGGCCATTTGGCCTTTCGAGCCAGCACCGCCATTTAATATGATCATGGCTGATCATCCAAAAACAGTACCCCGTTCCTGCTTTTTCCCCATATCCCTTGATTCCTTTAGCCCGAAGAGCTAAATCTAACTCTCTCTTGCAAACATCCAGTGGAATTGGCCTCCACTGCCTTCTGAGGCAGAGAATTCCACAGATTCACAACTCTGGGTGGAAAAAGATTTTCCTCATCTCAGTCCTAAATGGACTACCCCTTATTCTTAAACTGTGACCCCTGGTTCTGGACTCCCCCAACATCAGGAACATTTTTCCTGCATCTAGCCTGTCCAATCCCTTAAGAATTTTATATGTTTCTATAAGATCTGCTGTCATCCTTCTAAATTCCAGTGAACATAAACCCAGTCGACCCATCCTTTCCTCATATGTCAGTCCCGCCATCCCAGGAATTAACCTGATGAAGAAATAGATTTCTTCCCACCGAGTAGTGATTGACAGTGTCATTTTCCCTGCTCGCAGTTGTCAACCAGGTGAGCTGCAGACGATTTCTCCCTCTTCAATCTCAATTCAGGAGCAGAGCCCTCTTCTGATCAGCTTTTGCAATGGTAAATCAAGTAATGTCCATTTCATCCTCCTGTGATGGATGAACTTCAAGTGAGAGTGCTACAGAGACCTGATAAAATACAAATTGGATACGTGCTACTGTTGCTGCATGGGCCAATTTGTGTGGATGTAAACTGAAGATGCAGCTGCTAAACTCTGCATTTCCAGCAGGCAGCTAAACTCAATAATAGCATCTGAAGAACAGAGCTGGTGTGTTTTTGTCTGGTTCTGTCTCTGCTCTGTGCTGTATGAACATTGTTGTCCATGTGGAGAGCTGTGTGGGATAACCACTTATGAGGTGTTTGCGCAGTAATCAACCAGAATCAGAGAGTGAAATTGTCTGTTACTTGCAGGTACTATCACAACGTTTAAAAAACATTGAGACAGGTAGATGGATAGGATAGTTTGGGGGGGAGGGGGGGGGGGATATGGGCCAAATGCAGGCAGGTGAAACTAATGTAAGTGGGGCATATTGGTCAGCATGAGCAAGTTGGGCCAAAGGGCCTGTTTACATGCTGTATAACTCTATGACTCTATCTCTCTTGCAATAGATCCCTGTTTCTAATATAACCAACAAGAACTACACTTTCCAGAAACAAGGAAATACAGATGCTGGTTTGCGGAGCAAATACACATAGTGCTAGAGTAACTCAGCATGTCAGACAGCATCCCTGGAGAACATCGATAAGTGACATTTCAGGTTGGGACCTGTCTTCAGACTGATTATAGGGGGAGGAGGGAGAATCCTCCTTCAGACACAGCTTTTTTTGTTTATCTTCATCTTTAATATTAGGTTTCAATACATTAGGTTTCAATACAAAAACAAACTTCATAAGTTCAGAAGTTCCAAGGAGCAGAATTAGGCCATTCGACCCATCAAGTCTACTTTGCCATTCAATCACTGCTGATCTATCTTTCCCTCTCAAACCCCATTCATCCGCCTTCTCCCCATAACCCCTGACACATGTTCTAATCAAGAATCTATCAATCTCTGCCTTATCCATCTATCCATGACTTGGCCTCTACAGCCATCTGTGGCAATGGATTCCACAGATTCACCACCCTCTGACTAAAGAAATTCCTCCTCATCTCCATTCTAAAGGTACGTCCTTTTACACTGAGGCTATGGCCTCTGGTCCTAGACTCTCCCACCAGTGGAAACACCTTCTTCACATTCACTCTATCTAGGCCAAACCTTTTTATCAGACCCAAGAGTCTATTTTGCAACAGTCTTCTATTCATTAGCTAAATGATAATGTTTTGCTTGGGATTACAGTGACTCTGCCCACATGCAACTTGAACATTAGGCATTGGGAATGGTATGTATGTTATAAAGAATAACCTGGGCTTTTGATGGAAAAATACTTACAAATATCATGCCTTTTTGCCTGTTTATATCCCATTACCGCCGCTGCATCCCCTACCCCTTATCTCCGGGCCCCACAAAAATCAAATTTAAGAAGATCATAGCATTAAGGTGAGAGGGACAAAATATAACTTTAAGTGAAAGCGGCAAAGTTTAAAGGAGATGTGCGGGGCAAGTTTTTTACACAGAGAATGGTGTCTGTCTGGAACGTGCTGACAGGGGTGGTGGTTGAGGCAGATGCAATAGTGGCATTTAGGAGACATTTAGATAGGTACATGAACATGCAGAAAATGGAGGGATATGGACTATGTGCAGGCAGATAAGAGTTGGCCTTGGCATCATGTTCGGCACTGACATTGTGGGCCGAAGGGCCTGTTCTTTTACTGTACTGTTCACTCTTCTCTGGTTTCCTCCTACATCCCAAAGACATGCTACTAGGCGAAGTGGCCACTGTAAGTTGGTGCAGGT